>NC_053024.1:166007242-166307242 GCF_003073215.2 Triticum urartu | reverse complement strand
ATTTCTATGTCAACAATGCTCTACACGGAGCTACTCTAGCTAGTTGCTCTCACTTTCAATATGTATCCAGATTGAGACTTAGAGTCATCTGGATCAGTGTCAAAACTTGCATCGATGTAACCCTTTACGACGAACCTTTTGTCACCTCCATAATCGAGAAACATATCCTTATTCCACTAAGGATAATTTTGACCGCTGTCCAGTGATCTACTCCTAGATCACTATTGTACTCCCTTGCCAAACTCAGTGTAGGGTATACAATAGATCTGATACACAACATGGCATACTTTATAGAACCTATGGCTGAGGCATAGGGAATGATTTTTATTCTATTTCTATCTTTTGTCATGGTCGGGCTTTGAGTCTTACTCAATTTCACACCTTGTAACACAGGCAAGAACTCTTTCTTTGACTGTTCCATTTCGAACAACTTCGAAATCTTGTCAAGGTATGTACTCATTGAAAAAAACTTATCAAGCGTCTTGATCTATCTCTATAGATCTTGATGCTCAATATGTAAGCAGCTTCACCGAGGTCTTTCTTTGAAAAACTCCTTTCAAATACTCCTTTATGCTTTCCAGAAAATTCTACATTATTTCCGATCAACAATATGTCATTTACATATACTTATCAGAAATGTTGTAGTGCTCCCACTCACTTTCTTGTAAATACAGGCGTCACCGCAAGTCTATATAAAACTATATGCTTTGATCAACTCATCAAAGCGTATATTCCAACTCCGAGATGTTTGCACCAGTCCATAGATGGATCGCTGGAGCTTGCACATTTTGTTAGCACCTTTAGGATCGACAAAACCTTCTGGTTGCATCATATACAACTCTTCTTTAAGAAATCCATTAAGGAATGTAGTTTTAACATACATTTGCTAGATTTCATAAAATGTGGCAATTTGCTAACATGATTCGGACAGACTGAAGCATCGCTACGAGTGAGAAAATCTCATCGTGGTCAACGCCTTGAACTTTGTCAAAAACCTTTTTCGACAAGTCTAGCTTTGTAGATAATAACATTACTACCAGCGTCCGTCTTCCTCTTGATGATCCATTTATTTTCTATGGCTTGCTGATCATCGGGCAAGTCAACCAAAGTCCACACTTTGTTCTCATACATGGATCCCATCTCAGATTTAATGGCCTCAAGCCATTTCGTGGAATCTGGGCTCATCATCGCTTCCTCATAGTTCGTAGGTTCGTCATGGTCAAGTAACATGACCTCCAGAACAGGATTACCGTACCACTCAGGTTGACCTACGAGGTTCTGTAGTAACTTGATCTAAAGTTACATTATCATCATGATTAGCTTCCTCACTAATTGGTGTAGGAGTCATAGGAACAGATTTCTATGATGAACAACTTTCCAATAAGGGAGCAGGTACAATTACCTCATGAAGTTCTACTTTCCTCCCACTCACTTCTTTCGAGAGAAACTCCTTCTCTAGAAAGGACCCATTCTTAGCAACGAATGTCTTGCCTTCGGATCTGTGATAGAAGGTATACCCAACTGTCTCCTTTGGGTATCCTATGAAGACACATTTCTCCGATTTGGGTTTGAGCTTATCAGGATGAAACTTTTTCACATAAGCATCGCAACCCCAAACTTTAAGAAACGACAACTTTGGTTTCTTGCCAAACCATAGTTCATATGGTGTCATCTCAACGGATTTAGATGGTGCCCTATTTAATGTGAATGCAGTTGTCTCTAATGCATGACCCCAAAACGATAGTGGTAAATCGGTAAGATACATCATAGATTGCACCATATCTAATAAAGTACGGTTACGATGTTTGGACACACCATTACGCTGTGGTGTTCCAGGTGGCGTGAGTTGCGAAACTATTCCGCATTGTTTCAAATGAAGACCAAACTCGTAACTCAAATATTCTCCTCCATGATCAGATCGTAGAAACTTTATTTTCTTGTTACAATGATTTTCCACTTCACTCTGAAATTATTTGAACTTTTCAAATGTTTCAGATTTATGTTTCATCAAGAAGATATACCCATATCTGCTCAAATCATATGTGAAGGTCAGAAAATAACGATACCTGTCGCGAGCCTCAGCACTCATCGGACTGCATACATCAGTATGTATTATTTCCAACAAGTCTGTTGCCCGCTCCATTGTTCCGGAGAATGGAGTCTTAGTCATCTTGCCCATGAGGCATGGTCACAAGCATCAACTGAGTCATAATCAAGTGATTCCAAAAGCCCATCAGCATGGATTTTCTTCATGCCCTTTACACCAATATGACCTAAACGGCAGTGCCACAAATAAGTTGCACTATCACTATTAACTTTGCATCTTTTGGCTTCAATATTATGAATATGTGTATCACTACCATCGAGATTCAATAAACCATTCACCTTGGGTGTATGACCATTGAAGGTTTTATTCATGTAAACAGAACATCAATTATTCCCTGACTTTAAATGAATAAACGTATTGCAATAAACATGATCAAATCATATCCATGCTTAACGCAAACACCAAATAACATTTATTTAGGTTCAACACTAATCCCAAAAGTATAGGGAGTGTGCGATGATGATCATATAAATCTTGGAACCACTTCCAACACACATCGTCACTTCACCCTTAACTAGTCTCTGTTCATTCTATAACTCTCATTTTGAGTTACTAAGCTTAGCAACTGAACTAGTATCAAATACTGAGGGGTTGCTATAAACACTAGTAAAGTACACATCAATAACATGTATATCAAATATACCTTTGTTCACTTTGCCATCCTTCTTATCCGCCAAATACTTGGGCAGTTCTGCTTCCAATGACCAGTCCCTTTGCAGTAGAAGCACTTAGTCTCAGGCTTAGGTCCAGACTTGGGCTTCTTCACTTGAGCAGCAACTTGCTTGTCGTTCTTCTTGAAGTCCACCTTCTTCCCTTTGACCTTTTTCTTGAAACTAGTGGTCTTGTCAACCATCAACACTTCATGCTTTTCTTGATTTCTACCTTCGTCGATTTTAGCATCACGAAGAGCTTGGGAATCGTTTCCGTTATCCCTTGCATATTATAGTTCATCACGAAGTTCTAGTAACTTGGTGATAGTGACTAGAGAACTCTGTCAATCACTATCTTATCTTGAAGATTAACTCCCACTTGATTCAAGTGATTGTAGTACTCAGACATTCTGAGCACATGCTCACTAGCTGAGCTATTCTCCTCCATCTTGTAGGAAAAGTACTTGTCAAAGGTCTCATACCTTTGGACATGGGCATGAGTCTGAAATACGGCTATCTCTTGAGCACTTGCATTGGTTTTCCCTTGAAGAGAAAAGGGTGGTGCAGCAAAGTAGCGTAAGTATTTCCCTTAGTTTTTGAGAACCAAGGTATCAATCTAGTAGGAGACCACGCACGAGTCCCTCATACCTACACAAACAAATAAATCCATGCAACCAACACCGATAAGGGGTTGTCAATCCCTACACGGTCACTTACGAGAGTGAGATCTGATAGATATGATAAGATAATATTTTTGGTATTTTTGTGATAAAGATGCAAAGTAAAATGAAAGCAAAGAAAAATACTAAGTATTGGAAGATTAATATGATGAAGATAGACCCGGGGGCCATATGTTTCACTAGTGGCTTCTCTCAAGAGCATAGGTATTTTACGGTGGGTGAACGAATTACTGTTGAGCAATTGACAGAATTGAGCATAGTTATGAGATTATCTAGGTATGATCATGTATATAGGCATCACGTCCGACACAAGTAGACCGACTCCTGCCTGCATCTACTACTATTACTCCACTCATCGACCGCTATCCAGCATGCATCTAGAGTATTAAGTTCATGAAAACAGAGTAACGCCTTAAGCAAGATGACATGATGTAGAGGGATAAATTCATGCAATATGATAAAAAAAACCATCTTGTTATCCTCGATGGCAACAATACAATACGTGCCTTGATGCCCCTACTGTCACTGGGAAAGGACACCGCAAGATTCAACCCAAAGCTAAGCACTTCTCCCATTGCAAGTAAGATCAATCTAGTAGGCCAAACCAAACTGATAATTCGAAGAGACTTGCAAAGATAACCAATCATACATAAAAGAATTCAGAGGAGATTCAAATATTGTTCATAGATAATCTTGATCATAAACCCACAATTCATCGATCTCAACAAACAAACCGCAAAAAGAAGATTACATAGAATAGATCTCCACAAGAGAGGGGGAGAACATTGTATTGAGATCCAAAAAGAGAGAAGAAGCCATCTAGCTAATAACTATGGACCCGAAGGTCTGAGGTAAAATACTCACACTTCATCGGAGAGGCTATGGTGTTGATGTAGAAGCCCTCCATGATGGATGCCCCCTCCGGCGGAGCTCCGGAACAGGCCCCAAGATGGGATCTCGTGGATACAGAAAGTTGCGGCGATGGAATTAGGGTTTTGGCTCCGTATTTGATCGTTTGGGGGTACGTAGGTATATATAGGAGGAAGGAGTACGTCGGTGGAGCAACAGGGGGCCCACGAGGGTGGAGGGCGCGCCTGGGGGGTAGGTGCACCTCCCTACCTCGTGGCCTCCTCCTTTATTTCTTGACGTAGGGTCCAAGTCTCTTGGATCATGTTTAGTGAGAAAATCATGTTCCTGAAGGTTTCATTCCGTTTGGACTCCGTTTGATATTCCTTTTCTTCGAAACCCTAAAATAGGCAAAAAACAGCAATTCTGGGCTGGGCCTCCGGTTAATAGGTTAGTCCCAAAAATAATATAAAAGTGGATAATAAAGCCCAATAATGTCCAAAACAGTAGATAAAATAGCATGGAGCAATCAAAAATTATAGATACGTTGGAGACGTATCAAGCATCCCCAAGCTTAATTCCTGCTCGTCCTCGAGTAGGTAAATGATAAAAAGATAAATTTTGATGTGGAGTGCTACTTGGCATAATTTTGATGTAACTCTTCTTAATTGTGGTATGAATATTCAGATCCGAAAGATTCAAGATAAAAGTTTAATATTGACATAAAAATAATAATACTTCAAGCATACTAATGAAGCAATCATGTCTTCTCAAAATAACATGGCCAAAGAAAGTTATCCCTACAAAATCATATAGTCTGGCTATGCTCTATCTTCACCACACAAAATATTTAAATCATGCACAAACCCGATGACAAGCCAAGCAATTGTTTCATACTTTTGACATTCTCAAACTTTTTCAATCTTCACACAATACATGAGCGTGAGCCATGGATATAACACTATATGTGGAATAGAATGGTGGTTGTTGAGAAGACAAACGGGAGAAGATAGTTTCACATCAACTAGGCGTATCAACGGGCTATGGAGATGCCCATCAATAGATATCAATGTGAGTGAGTAGGGATTGCCATGCAACGGATGCACTAGAGCTATAAGTATATGAAAGCTCAACAAAAGAAACTAAGTGGGTGTGCATCCAACTTGCTTGCTCATGAAGACCTAGGGCATTTTGAGGAAGCCCATCATTGGAATATACAAGCCAAGTTCTATAATGAAAAATTCCCACTAGTATATGAAAGTGACGAAATGAGAGGCTCTCTATCATGAATATCATGGTGCTACTTTTAAGCACAAGTGTGGTAAAAGGATAGTAACATTGTCCCTTCTCTCTTTTCTCTTATTTTTTTATTTGGGCCTTTTCTCTTTTTTTTATGGCCTCCTTTTTTTCGTCCGGAGTCTCATCCCGACTTGTGGGGGAATCATAGTCTCCATCATCCTTTCCTCACTGGGACAATGCTCTAATAATGATGATCATCACACTTTTATTTTCTTACAACTCAACAATTACAACTCGATACTTAGAACAAAATATGATTCTATATGAATGCCTCTGGCGGTGTACCGGGATATGCAATGAATCAAGAGTGACATGTATGAAAGAATTATGAAAGGTGGCTTTGCCACAAATATGATGTCAACTACATGATCATGCTAAGAAATATGACAATGATGGAGTGTGTCATAATAAACGGAATGGTGGAAAGTTGCATGGAAATATATATCGGAATGGCTATGGAAATGCCATAATAGGTAGGTATGGTGGCTGTTTTGAGGAAGGTGTATGGTGGGTGTATGATATCGGCGAAAGGTGCGCGGTATTAGAGAGGCTAGCAATGGTGGAAGGAAGAAAAGTGCATATAATCCATGGACTCAACATTAGTCATAGAGAACTCATATACTTATAGCAAAAATCTACAAGTTATCAAAGCAGTGTATTACGCGCATGCTCCTAGCGGGATAGATTGGTAGGAAAAGACCATCGCTCGTCCCCGACCGCCACTCATAAGGAAGGCAATCAAAAAATAAATCATGCTCCGACTTCATCACATAACGGTTCACCATACGTGCATGCTACGGGAATCACAAACTTTAACACAAGTATTTCTCAAATTCACAACTACTCAACTAGCACCAACTTTAATATCAGCATCTTCATATCTCAAAACAATTATCAAGCATCAAAGTTCTCATAGCATTCAACACACTCATAAGAAAGTTTTTACTATTCTTGAATACCAAGCATATTAAGATTATTTAGGCAAATTACCATGCTATTTAAGACTCTCAAAATAATCTAAGTGAAGCATGAGAGATCAATAGTTTCTATAAAACAATTCCACCACCGTGCTCTAAAAGATATAAGTGAAGTACTAGACCAAAACTATATAACCCAAATGATATAAGCGAAGCACATAGAGTATTCTAACAAATTCCAAATCATGTATGGCTCTCTCAAAAGGTGTGTACAACAAGTATGATTGTGGTAAACTAAAAAGCAAAGACTCAAATCATACAAGACGCTCCAAGCAAAACACATATCATGTGGTGAATAAAAATATAGCTCCAAGTAAAGTTACCGATAGAAGTAGACAAAAGACGGGATGCCTTCCGGGGCATCCCCAATATTTGACTTTTAGGTGTCCTTAGATTATCTTGGAGGTTCCATGGGCATCCCCAAGCTTAGGCTCTTGCCTCTCCTTGTTCCATAATCCATCAAATCTTTACCCAAAACTTGAAAACTTCACAACACAAAACTTAAAGTAGAAAATCTCGTGAGCTCCGTTAGCAAAAGAAAAAAAGACCACTTCAAGGTACTGTAATGAACTCATTATTTACTTATATTGGTGTTAAACCTACTGTATTCCAACTTATCTATGGTTTATAAACTATTTTACTAGCCATAGATTCATCAAAATAAGCAAACAACACATGAAAAACAGAATCTGTCAAAAACAGAACATTCTGTAGTAAACTGTAGCTAGCGCAAAATATGGAACCTCAAAAATTCTAAAATAAATTGATGGACGTGAGGAATTTATATATCAATCATCTTCAAAAAGAATTAACTAAAAATCACTTTCCAAATAAAAATGGCAGCAGTTCTCGTGAGCGTTAAAGTTTCTTTTTTTACAGCAAGATTAACAAGACTTTCCCCAGGTCTTCCCAATGGTTCTACTTGGCACAAACACTAATTAAACACAAAAAACACAAAAAAAACAGAGGCTAAGCAAATTATTTATTACTAAACATGATCAAAAATCAAGGAATAAAAATAAAATTGGGTTGCCTCGCAACAAGCGCTATCGTTTAACGCCCCTAGCTAGGCATAAAAAGCAAGGATAGATCTAGGTATTGCCATCTTTGGTTTTAGGGAAAAAGAGAGCAAACTTGTTATCTATTGTCGGGGGACTGATCCACGAACACCTATGGTACCGGCGGGCCGAGTCCCTTTCGGTTCGGCAGGGGCGGAGGTCGCACAAAGAGCAGATCGAGGCGAAGCACACGAGCGATTTACCCAGGTTCGGGCCGCACGGATGCGTAAAACCCTACTCCTGCTTTGTGGTTTGTATTGATTTCTTGCTCGGGAGCGCAGAGTGCTACAGTACACACCAGCAGCTAGCGAGACCGAGCGTGAGTGTTCTCCGAACTGGCTAACCCCCCTCTACGTTGCACACGGGCCTCCTTTTATATGCTCAAGGGGTCACCAACAGGTGGCAACGGAGGCAAAGGGTAAAAATGGAAAGGTGCTGCGGTAGGTATAGCTACCTGCTACAGTGTATCATACCTAACCCTGACGGTAGGGGACAAGGGCATTAAATGCCCGTCTGTGTCGCCTAAACAGTGCAAAAGGGACCGTCAGGGGCGCCACCGCCTGCCACGATGGCGATCTTGTCAGCGTCGCTTGCCACCGCTCACCGCAAGCTGCACAGCCTCTCGCCACGTACGCCTAGAAGGGTCCCAGAGCGACACGTTGGTGGATGTGCTGGAGCGCGGGCACAGTGGTGTCTTGCCGCGGCAAGCGCCTTGCCGCGGTTGTTGTCTTGTCGCGCCCGGGAGCTTGTCGCTCACCGGGCCTTGCCGGGACGTGCGACGCATCGCGGCAAGTTCCTTGAGATGCCTTGGTTGGCCTTCCCGGCAAGCTCCTCTTGCGGGGGTCTTGAGATGCCTTGGTTGGCCTTCCCGGCAAGCTCCTCTTGCCAGGGTCTTGTCCCTTTGTCTTGGATACTTTGTTCTTGAATGGCTCCAAAGGAACCACGGAGGACCTTGGCGGTCACCCGGCAAGCCTTGCCGCGGGATGCTGTGACTGCCCGTGCACAAGTTCGGGATACTAGGGTACCCCTACTCTAGTACACCGACAGGAGCCCCCGGGCCTGGGCCATACACGGTGCCGAGCGTTGTTGGGCCAGGCCCAAAACAGGGCACGGGCACGCGCGGCCTAGGTTACGCCGTATCTCACTCCGTATCCACCGCGCCCTCCCCGAACGGCACGCGTCGAATGCGGCGTCATGGGAGAGATCGTGGGTGGTTTCTTTATTCGGAAATGCGGAACGTCCGCCCCCTCCCTCTTTATAAGCAGGGGAAACAGGGGTAGTTCGCCCATTCGCCCGTTGCTGTTCCAATCTCGGAAATCTCCGCCGCTCCCTCATGCACGCTCCACCGCGGCAAGCACTGTTGCCGCGGGGGCGCCTCATGTTGATGCGGCAACTGGAGCGGGGTCCTCCCGGACCACCGCTTCTGCTCCTGCCGCTTCTCACGCCGCGGCGACAGCCGGAGCGGGGTCGTCTCAGACCGCAGCCACTGCTCCCGCCAAGCGGCCAAGGGAAGCTACTCCTCCACCTCCTCGCGCCGGACGTGAGCCAGACTTCGACTTCTCCGCGTTCAGCTCCGGTGAGGAAGAAGAAGAAGAGTAACCTTGCCGGACCCGGCAACCTTTCTCCAGAGCAGCCCCCAGCGTAAGTATATGGTTTGCTTTCCGCTTGTGAGGTGCGCATGGATACTCTGTCTTTGCTGATATTTGATTGCTAATTTGTGTAGGAGTAGAGCAGCCCCACCAGGAGCCAAGGGAGAATCCCCCGACAAGGGAGAGCTCTCCGGCAAGGGAGGGCTTCCCGGTAAGGGAGAAGTCTCCGGCAAGGGACAGCGCCAACGGCCCCCCGACGGTGGAGACCACGACTGTAGAACCCGGCACAGGTACTCCTCTTGCTTCAAAACTTCCCTGAGGTTCTTCTTCTCTTGATCTTCTTTTTGTTGGATTTTTGCTTGACTCTTCTCCCCTTTTCCGGCCGTCAGATCCATCTGCTGCGGAGCAGATGGAGACCGAGGTTGCCGCCGAAGAAGCGGCCAGTGCTGACAATCCCGCCGGCGCAAAGGCCGCCAAGGCTGCTGCCGCGGCGACTGGCGAGGAGTCCGGCGATCGTACTGACGGCCCTGAGGCCGCAGGAGCGCCAGGCGCTACACCGACCGCCGACCCGTCCACCGCTGCCGCAGCGCCAGGCTCCGAAGAGCCTCAGCCAGGCGTCTATTTGAAGGCCGGCGACGACGTCTTCATCAACCTTCCCTGGGCATCAAGCTCCAGGGTGCCGGTCGAGGGGGAGATCTTCGACGGGGAGGTGCTCGCCTCCGCGGGACTGACGCTGGTCGACGCGCCGAGCAGCAGCAGCAACGAGCCTGAGGAAGAGCGGCTGCTGCGGAAGTTGCTGTCGCTCTACCGCGCGCGGCAAGCCAAGCTGGAATCCCGCGAGGCGCTTGTCGCGAAGGCGGGAGCAGACATCGAAAAGCGCGTGGAAGAGCTCGGGGGTTTCCACCGGGAAGCCCTACGGTCCCTGGCGGAGGAGCGGGAGTAGCTCGCTGAAGCGCAGAAGGCCTTCCTCTTCGAGAAGGCTGAAGTCGAAGAGCGGCAGCGACTTGCCGCTGTGAAGCTAGCCGCAGAGGAGGGCGAGCTGGCGCAGCGGAAGGTCAATCTCGACGCCCACGAGGAGGAGCTTGCCGCGCACGAGGAAAAACTCGGCGGAGCCCTCAAACAAGCAGAGGACGCCGCCGCCGCCGCCGCCGAGGCTGCCAAGGAGGAGTTGAAGACGAAGGTGGCACGGCTGGAGGCCGATCTCTCCGAGAAGGGACAAGAGCTTAGCGCCGCTAGGGACTCCAATGCAGATCTTGTGGTGAAGCTGTCCGCTTTGACCAAGACGCTGGACGGCGCCAAGAAGCAGGAGGCGGCCTTGAAGGAGGAAATCAAGGCCGACAAGGCGCTTCTAGAGAGTGTTGCCGCCACCCAAAACGCCTTCAGGGAGACCGTGGAGCACTGGACGGAAAGTCTTGTGAATGCCGCCACAGACATTGACAGGGAGTTGGCGCAGCTAGGGATGGAAGATCTCGGGTATCCCTCCAACGACAACCTCCAACCCAGCGCCAACCTCGTCCTGTTCTTCAAGGGCGTGGCGACGGCCCTTCAGCGGCTCCGGGAGAGGGTCCCAAAGCAGCTGGCCGACGAGTCGCGCAAGATCTGCGCGGGAGCTCTTCAGAAAGTGTTGGTGAAGGTGGCCTTCCGCAATCCGGGCCTCAACCTCACCAACTCCCTCAAGACCCTGCCGCCGGATGCTGATCTGGAGGCGCTCAAGACCTTTGTCGCACCCATTGTGGACAAGGTGAGCGGGATCAAGAGGATCGAGGGCGATCGCGTAGATTAGGCCGCCCATTTCTTCTTTTCTTGTCGCTGTTTGCCATGTTATGAAAACAATCTATTAGAGCCGCGACAAGCTATCTTTGTAATATAACTCTATTCTGGGTAATGATTGCAATGTTATTCCCTTTACTTGATCCCTCCCTTTGTATGTTTTTGCCCTACGCTTTTAGGGAACTTGCCGGTGTAGGCACCTGAGCCGCGAGCGCTGAGTGCGGGACGTCAGCAGCCTGCTGGCGGTGCCGCTACCGACAAGAAACCTTGCCGCAACTAGTTGCAGCTCACTTAAGTTGTTGAGCGGACTCGAAACAAAGTAAGGGCGCAACTAGCTACGAGTTGGTTCCTCCGCGCACAGGTTTTCCATACAAAGTGCGGTCGTTCAAGGGAGATAACTTAAAATTTAAAAAATATGATTGCTCAAACTTTGGCAACTTAGCTTTTCTGTTGTTTACTTCCCGGCAAGGCGAAACTTTCTTGAACGACGCTTGGTCCACACCATTATCTTCTCCTTTCCCCCCCCCCCGGCAAACTTGTGGGCGAGGGAACCTTCCTTTCCTTGAGGAAAAAGAAAGAAGAGAAAATAAAGATATGGAGCCTTATGGCTCATTATTGCTTACCAGGGAGTAGGTGCTGCACAAAGTGTTAGATAACACATGCAATAAATAGAAAGCATGAAATTGACAAAATGTGCGGAGCACATGAGCTTTACTTATGCACGGGGTCTGCGCCCGGCTTTGTACAAAGGATTACATGCAACAGCGGCAAGACTTGTACAAAAGGTGGTTGCCGGAACAGGTTCCGGCAACCGCGCCTTACGGGTAAAACTTACGAAGAAGCTCAATGTTCCAGGAGTTGCTCACCGGAATGGCATCTTCGGTCTCAAGGCGGACAGCGCCAGGCCTAGTGACTCGTTTTACCCGGTAAGGGCCTTCCCACTTCGGCGTCAACTTGTTGGAATTCTTGGCGGACCGAAAACGCCGAAGAACAAGGTCGCCTTCCTCGAGACTTCTGGCGTTAACTTTGCGGCTATGGTAGCGGCGCAAAGCTTGCTGGTAGCGAGCAGCTCGCACAGCAGCCTGAAGACGGTCTTCCTCAAGGAGCAGCGCGTCATCTTGTTGCAGCTGCTCTTGCTCGAGCTCATCATAAGCGAGCACTCGAGGTGACCCGTATACGAGTTCCGTGGGGAGAACTGCCTCTGCTCCATAGACTAGAGCGAAAGGTGTTTGGCCAGTGGCTCAATTTGGCGTCGTCCTGATCGACCAAAGAACCACCGGCAGCTCCTCGATCCAGTTTCTTCCGCACTTGTGCAGCTTGTCGAAAGTTCTGGTCTTGAGCCCGCGCAGCACTTCAGCATTTGCCCTCTCCGCTTGACCGTTGCTTCTCGGGTGAGCAACAGAAGCGAAGCAGACCTTGGCGCCAAGATCTTGGATGTACTGCATGAAGGTGCGGCTCGTGAATTGCGTACCGTTGTTGGTGATTATCCTGTTAGGGATCCCGAAGTGGCAAACAATCGACCTGAAGAACTTGACTGCTGACTGTGCTGTCACCTTCCTCACTGGTTCCACTTCCGGCCACTTTGTGAACTTGTTGATTGTAACGTACAAGTACTCAAAGCCCCCGACTGCTCGGGGAAAGGGGCCGAGGATGTCGAGCCCCCAGACCGAAAATGGCCAGGATAAAGGGATCGTCTGGAGAGTTTGAGCTGGTTGGTGTATCTGTTTGGAATGGAACTGGCATGCTTCACACTTGGTTACTTGTGCAGTTGCATCCTGGAGGGCTGTCAGCCAAAAGAAACCTTGCCGGAATGCTTTGCCGACAAGTGCTCTTGCGCCAATGTGATGACCACATATGCCTCCATGTATCTCTGCCAACAGCTTTTGTCCGTCTTCCCGGTGAATACACTTCAATTTCACACTGTTCAGTCTTCTTCTGTACAGTGCCTTGTCGACAAACTGGTACATACTTGACTGCCGGGCTACTCTTTCTGCTTCTTCTTTCTCTTCGGGAAGTTCTTGGCACTGATCGCGGCGAGCTCGTGGATCTGATGACGCGGTGGAGTCGCTGTCGAGGTGGATCCGGCGAGTCGGCGATCTTGGCCTTTGGGGCGGAGAGTGCACAGTAGCTGCACCCCCACCGGTCTTGTCACCACCGGCTCGTGCATGGCTGACTTGCCGCAGCTGTGACGTGCTCGGCTGCAGCTGAGTGTCGCCGTTGGCGAAGCCGATGAGATTCTGAATGGTGGCCCTCCAGTCGTCGATCTTGTCTGCTGTTGGAGGGTAGTCTAGGAGCAGTTGAGCTCGCGCCAAAGCTTCTGCTGCAGTGGCGGGTGGTGGTGGCGAACAGTGCGAGGAGCGGGATATGCTCGGACTTCTAACTATGTTAGAAGGAGCAGTGTCCCGTCCAGGCGACCGTGGCTCGCTCGTGCCAGCATGTTGACGTGCATGGTGGTCTTGAGAGCTCCGAGATCCACCAGCTCTCTCTTGGTCCAGCAAGCGCATGGTACCGTGAGCACCATGACGCTGCCGGTCCCGCGCCTCATGAGATGGGCGCGGTGCATGTACGGACGCCGAGGTCTTGGAGTGCGCCCGGTCGTTGTGGGATCCAGCTACGCCGCCGATGGGCAGCGCAGCCTTGTCCTTGGACCTGGCAGCACCGTGAGCTCCCTTGTCGACGCCCGTTCTTCCGCCGGTGTCCGCCCCATCAACCGTTTTCTCCGGTGGTAGCGGGGCGGACGGGGCACCTGCCTCCGAAGCCTTCTTCTTCGGCGGCATGTTGATGAAGATGATGAAGATCTAGCTCGCGTGAACGCCGGATCTGGTTCACACAACCTCGACGCCCTCTACCTGGCGCGCCAAAGATGTCGGGGGACTGATCCACGAACACCTATGGGACCGGCGGGCCGAGTCCCTTTCGGTTCGGCAGGGGCGGAGGTCGCACAAAGAGCAGATCGAGGCGAAGCACACGAGCGATTTACCCAGGTTCGGGCCGCACGGATGCGTAAAACCCTACTCCTGCTTTGTGGTTTGTATTGATTTCTTGCTCGGGAGCGCGGAGTGCTACAGTACACACCAGCAGCTAGCGAGACCGAGCGTGAGTGTTCTCCGAACTGGCTAACCCCCCTCTACGTTGCACACGGGCCTCCTTTTATATGCTCAAGGGGTCACCAACAGGTGGCAACGGAGGCAAAGGGTAAAAATGGAAAGGTGCTGCGGTAGGTACAGCTACCTGCTATAGTGTATCATACCTAACCCTGACGGCAGGGGACAAGGGCATTAAATGCCCGTCTGTGTCGCCTAAACAGTGCAAAAGGGACCGTCAGGGGCGCCACCGCCTGCCACGATGGCGATCTTGTCAGCGCCGCTTGCCACCGCTCACCGCAAGCTGCACAGCCTCTCGCCACGTACGCCTGGAAGGGTCCCAGAGCGACACGTTGGTGGATGTGCTGGAGCGCGGGCACAGTGGTGTCTTGCCACGGCAAGCGCCTTGCCGCGGTTTTTGTCTTGTCGCGCCCGGGAGCTTGTCGCTCACCGGGCCTTGCCGGGACGTGCGACGCGTCGCGGCAAGTTCCTTGAGATGCCTTGGTTGGCCTTCCCAGCAAGCTCCTCTTGCGGGGGTCTTGAGATGCCTTGGTTGGCCTTCCCGGCAAGCTCCTCTTGCCGGGGTCTTGTCTCTTTGTCTTGGATACTTTGTTCTTGAATGGCTCCAAAGTAACCACGGAGGACCCTGGCGGTCACCCGGCAAGCCTTGCCGCGGGATGCTGCGACTGCCCGTGCACAAGTTCGGGATACTAGGGTACCCCTACTCTAGTACACCGACATCTATGGAATTAATCTTTCTATTTTTACAAAGTACATGTCCATTAATGGTAGAAGAAAGATTAAGAATGTTGCGGAAATTGGCATCTAGGCTTGCTTTTATCTCTTTAATAGATTCGTTTTGGTAAGAAAGCAAGAGAGATGTGATTTCAGCTTTCTCGTTAATGGGGTGCCCAAATATAATTTTCATCCTCTCATAGGTATCTATGGGATCCCCTTCAAGAAAACCCCCCTCGAAAATAGAATCTAAAACTTGTTTGAATGAAGCGGGCAGGCCAACATAAAAGCTTTTTAAGTAAACCTCAATTTGATATTGGGGTACATAGCTAGCCCGAATCCTTAACAGCCTATCCCAAGCATCTTTCAAAGATTCATCAAGTAAATAACGAAAAATTCCAGAATCATCTTCATCAAAATTACTAAGGTTCTCATTGATAACATCGGCAAGTTGTTCCATAGTATTCCGATTTATGAGTTTAGATGAGATAGCAGGATTGTCTAAAGCACTAGAACTTGGGAGAGAACCCCCAACTCTTTTTGGTTCTGACATGGCGAGGGAAAAGAGGCAAAAAGAGAGGGAGGATAGAGAGAGAGAGCGTGCGAATAAAACGACAAGGGTGAAGTGGGGGAGAGGAAAACGAGAGGCAAATGGCAAATAATGTAATGCGAGGGATAGGAGTTTGTGATGGGTACTTGGTATGTCTTGGCTTGAGTGTAGATCTCCCCGGCAACGGCGCCAGAAATCCTTCTTGCTACCTCTTAAGCATGCGTTGGTTTTCCCTTGAAGAGGAAAGGATGGTGCAGCAAAGTAGCATAAGTATTTCCCTCAGTTTTTGCGAACCAAGGTATCAATCCAGTAGGAGGCCACGCACAAGTCCCTCGTACCTACACAAACAAATAAATCCTGGAACCAACGCGATAAGGGGTTGTCAATCCCTACACGGTCACTTACGAGAGTGAGATCTGATAGATATGATAAGATAATATTTTTGGTATTTTTGGGATAAAGATGCAAAGTAAAATAAAAGCAAAGAAAATAACTAAGTATTGGAAGATTAATATGATGAAGATAGACCCGGGGGCCATAGGTTTCACTAGTGGCTTCTCTCAAGAGCATAGGTATTTTACGGTGGGTGAACGAACTACTGTTGAGCAATTGACAGAATTGAGCATAGTTATGATAATATCTAGGTATGATCATGTATATAGGCATCACGTCCGAGACAAGTAGACCGACTCCTGCCTGCATCTATTACTATTACTCCACTCATCGACCGCTATCAAACATGCATCTAGAGTATTAAGTTCATGAAAACAGAGTAACGCCTTAAGCAAGATGACATGATGTAGAGGGATAAATTCATGCAATATGATAAAAACCCCATCTTGTTATCCTCGATGGCAACAATACAATACGTGCCTTGCTGCCCCTACTTTCACTGGGAAAGGACACCGCAAGATTCAACCCAAAGATAAGCACTTCTCCCATTGCAAGAAAGATCAATCTAGTAGGCAAAACCAAACTGATAATTCGAAGAGACTTGCAAAGATAACCAACCATACATAAAAGAATTCAGAGGAGATTCAAATATTGTTCATAGATAATCTTGATCATAAACCCAAAATTCATCGGTCTCAACAAACACACCGCAAAAAGAAGATTACATCGAATAGATCTCCACAAGAGAGGGGAGAACATTGTATTGAGATCCAAAAAGAGAGAAGAAGCCATCTAGCTAATAATTATGGACCCGAAGGTCTGAGGTAAACTACTCACACTTCATCGGAGAGGCTATGGTGTTGATGTACAAGCCCTCCGTGATGGATGCCCCCTCCGGGGGAGCTCCGGAACAGGCCCCAAGATGGGATCTCGTGGATACAGAAAGTTGCGGCGGTGGAATTAGGGTTTTGGCTCTGTATCTGATTGTTTGGGGGTATATATAGGAGGAAGGAGTACGTCGGTGGAGCAACAGGGGGCCCACAAGGGTGGAGGGCGCGCCTGGGGGGGATAGGCGCGCCCCCTACCTCGTGGCCTCCTCTATTTCTTTATGTAGGGTCCAAGTCTCCTGGATCATGTTCGGTGAGAAAATCACGTTCCCGAAGGTTTCATTCCATTTGGACTCCGTTTGATATTCCTTTTCTTCGAAACCCTAAAATATGCAAAAAAAACAACAATTCTGGGATGGGCCTCCGGTTAATAGGTTAGTCCCAAAAATAATATAAAAGTGGATAATAAAGACCAATAATGTCCAAAATAGTAGATAAATTAGCATGGAGCAATCAAAAATTATAGATACGTTGGAGACGTATCAAATACTAATTTCAACTCTTGGAACATCTCATATGCTCCGTGGCGTTCAAAACGTCTTTGAAGCCCCGATTCTAAGCTGTAAAGCATGGTGCACTAAACTATCAAGTAGTCATCATATCGAGCTTGCCAAACGTTCATAACGTGTGCATCTGCGCCTACAATCGGTCTGTCACCTAGTGGTGCATCAAGGACATAATTCTTCTGTGCAGCAATGAGGATAATCCTCAGATCATGGATCCAATCCGCATCATTGCTACTAACATCTTTCAACTTAGTTTTCTCTAGGAACATATCAAAAATAAAACAGGGGAGCTAAACGCGAGCTTTTGATCTACAACATAGATATGATAATACTACCAGGACTAATTTCATGGTAAATTTAAAGTTCAATTAACCATATTACTTAAGAACTCCCACTTAGATAGACATCCCTCTAATCATCTAAGTGATCACGTGATACATATCAACTAAACCATGTTCGATCATCACGTGAGATGGAGTAGTTTTCAATGGTGAACATCACCATGTTGATCATATCTACTATATGATTCACGCTCGACCTTTCGGTCTCAGTGTTCCGAGGCCATATCTGCATATGCTAGGTTTGTCAAGTTTAACCCGAGTATTCTGCGTGTGCAAAACTGGCTTGCACCCGTTGTATGTGAACATAGAGCTTATGACACCCGATCATCACGTGGTGTCTCGGCACGACGAACTTTCGCAACGGTGCATACTCAGGGAGAACACTTATACCTTGAAATTTAGTGAGAGATCATCTTATAATGCTACCGTCGAACTAAGCAAAATAAGATGCATAAAGGATAAACATCACATGCAATCAATATAAGTGATATGATATGGCCATCATCATCTTGTGCCTTTGATCTCCATCTCCAAAGCACCGTCATGATCACCATCGTCACCGGTGCGACACCTTGATCTCCATTGTAGCATCGTTGTCGTCTCACCAACTATTGCTTCTACGACTATCGCTACTACTTAGCGATAAAGTAAAGCAATTACATGGCGATTGCATTTCATACAATAAAGCGACAACCATATGGCTCCTGCCAGTTGCCGATAACTCCATTACAAAACATGATCATCTCATACAATAAAATTTAGCATCATGTCTTGACCATATCAAATCACAACATGCCCTACAAAAACAAGTTAGACGTCCTCTATGTTGTTGCAAGTTTTACGTGGCTACTACGGGATGAGAAAGAACCGTTCTTACCTACGCATCAAAAGCGAAACGAATTTTCATCAAGTATGTGCTATTTTTACCTTCAACAAGGACCGGGCGTAGCCACACTCGATTCAACTAAAGTTGGAGAAACTGACACCCGCCAGCCACCTGTGTGCGAAGCACGTCGGTAGAACCAGTCTCGCGAAAGCATACACATAATGTCGGTCTGGGCCGCTTAATCCAACAATACCGTCGAATCAAAGTATGACATGCTGGTAAGCAGTATGACTATTATCACCCACAACTCACTTGTGTTCTATTCGTGCATATAACATCTACGCATAAAACTGGCTCTGATGCCATTGTTGGGGAACGTAGTAATTTCAAAAAAATTCCTACGCACACGCAAGATCATGGTGATGCATAGCAACAAGAGGGAGAGTGTTGTCTACGTACCCTCGTAGACCATAAGCAGAAGCGTTATGACAATGCGGTTGATGTAGTCGTACGTCTTAACGATCGACCGATCCTAGCACCGAAAGTACGGCACCTCCGTGATTTGCACACGTTCGGCTCGGCGATGTCCCACAAACTCACGACCAGCAGAGTGTTGAGGGACAGCTTCGTCAGCACGACAGCATGATGACGGTGATGATGAAGCTACCAGCGCAGGACTTCGCCTAAGCAATACGACGATATGACCGCGGTGGATTATGGTGGAGGGGGGCACCACACACGGCTAAGAGATCAATGATCAACTTGTGTCTATGGGGTGCCCCTTGGCCACGTATATAAAGGATGGAGGGAGGAGGAGGCCGGCCCTCATAGGACGCGCCCAAAGTGTGGAGTCCTACTACGACTCCCTAGTCATAGTAGGATCCCACCTCCCACATGGAATAGGAAAAAAGGGAAGGGGAAGGAGAAGAAAGGAAGGGGGCGCCCCCTTTCCCTAGTCCAATTTGGATCAGTCCATGGGGAAGGGGCGCGGCCACCCTTGAGGCCTTTCTCTAATTTCCCGTATGTCCCATTAAGGCCCAATACGAATTCCCGTAACTCTTTGGTACTCCAAAAAATACCGGAATCACTCGAAACCTTTCCGATGTCCGAATATAGCCTTCCAATATATCGATCTTTACGTCTCGACCATTTTGAGACTCCTCATCATGTCCCTGATCTCATCTGAGACTCCGAACAAACTTCGGTCATCAAATCACATAACTCATAGTACAAATCGTCATAGAACGTTCAGCGTGCGGACCCTATGGGTTCGAGAACTATGTAGACATGACCAAGACTCATCTCTGGTCAATAACCAATAGCAGAACCCAGATGCTCATATTGGTTCCTACATATTCTACGGAGATCTTTATCGGTCAATCCGCATAACAAGATACGTTGTTCCCTTTTTCATCGGAATGTTACTTGCCGGAGATTCGATCGTCGGTATCTCAATACCTAGTTCAATCTCGTTACCGGCAATTCTCTTTATTCGTTTCGTAATGCATCATCCCGCAACTAACTCATTAGTTACATTGCTTGAAAGGCTTATAGTGATGTGCATTACCGAGAGGGCCCAGAGATACCTCTCCGACAATCGGGGTGACAAATCCTAATCTTGATCTATGCCAACTCAACAAGTACCATCGGAGACACATGTAGAGCACCTTTATAATCACTCAGTTATGTTGTGATGTTTGGTATCACACAAAGTGTTCCTCCGATATCCGGAAGTTGCATAATCTCATAGTCATAGGAATATGTATAAGTCATGAAGAAAGCAATAGCAATATACTAAACGATCAAGTGCTAAGCTAACGGAATGGGTCAAGTCAATCACATCATTCTCTAATGATGTGATCCCGTTAGTCAAATGACAACTCATGTCTATGGCTACGCAACTTAACCATGTTTGATTCAACGAGCTAGTCAAGTAGAGACATACTAGTGACACTCTTTTTGTCTATGTATCCACACATGTACTAATTTTCCGATTAATACAATTCTAGCATGAATAATAAACATTTATCATGAAATAAGGAAATAAATAATAACTTCACTATTGCCTCTAGGGCATATTTCCTTCCGTCCTTGAGAGTTTGCTTCATCTATAGCAATTGAGCACAACACGATCTAGCAGCAATGTACTCAGCTTCAGCAGTAGACAGTGATACGTAGTTTTGTTTCTTCGAAGACCAATAGACCAAGGATCGTTCGAGGAAATGACATGTGCCTGATGTTGACTTGTGGTCCACACGATCACCAGCATAGTCTGAGTCTGAATATCCAATGAGATCAAAAGCCGAGCCCTTGGAATACCATAATCCAAGTGTTGGAGTGTGATTCCTTCGGTGTAGCTTGAAAACGGGCACACATGCAAACACTAAGCATAATATATGGCGTAGATGCACATAAATACAATAAAGAACCAATCATGGAGCGGTATACCTTTTTTTATCAAAGTTACCGTTTTCATCAGTGCATAGATGGCCATTTGCGGGCATAGGGATTTTGATGCCTTTGCAATCTTGCATGCTGAATTTCCTCAATACATCCTTGAGGTATTTTTCCTGATATGAATATTCCATTGCGCTGTTGACGAATCTGAAGACCTAAGAAGAATTTCAATTCTCCCATCATAGACATTTGATATTCTTCACTCATCATGTAGGCAAATTCATCACTGTAAAGTTCGTCAGTATAGCCAAAGATGATATCATCAACATATATTTGGCACACGAATAATTCATCATCATAAGCTTTGGTGAAAAGAGTTGGGTCAAGTGAACCGGGTTTGAAGCCTTTCTTCATGAGGAATTCCTTCAAAGTATCATACCATGCCCGAGGGGCCTGCTTGAGGCCATAGAGGGCCTTATTGAGTCTGAAGACTTTGTCAGGATGCTTTGGATCTTCAAAACCTGGGGTTGAGCAACATATACTTCTTCCTCAAGCTTACCATTGAGGAATGCACTTTTCACATCCATTTGATATAAGAGGATATTATGATGGTTAGCATAAGCAAGTAATATGCGAATTGCTTCAAGTCTAGCAACAGGTGCAAAAGTTTCATCGAAATCAATTCCTTCAACCTGTGTGTAGCCTTGAGCTACAAGTCGTGCCTTATTCCTCACCACAAGGCCATTTTCATCTTGCATGTTGCGGTAGATCCATTTTGTGTCGATGATATTGTGCTTGTGAGGGTCTGGTCGCTTGACAAGTTCCCAGACGTTGTTGAGCTCGAACTGATGTAATTCCTCTTGCATAGCTTGAATCCACTCGGGCTGCAGAAATGCTTCATCTACCTTAGTGGGCTATGTGATAGAGATGAAACCAAAGTGCCCACAAAATTTAGATAAATGTGAAGCTTTTGAGCGTGTGAGAGGACCTGGTGTGTTGATGTCGCTGATGATTTTCTCAATCTGCACTTCATTAGCAACGCGGGGATGAGCTGGTTGATGATGAGGAATTTGCTCAGCATTTTCTTCAGAGCCATTTTCTTCAAAAACTCCAGCATGATGTTCTTCACGTTCTGGAATGACTTCTTCAGCAGATTCTTCGGTAGGAATGACATCCTCAGTAGCCTTGAACTTAATAGATTCCTCAGGTGGTATTTCATCCATCACATGAGGTAGGTGCTCTCTTTGCGAGCCATTAGTTTCATCGAACCGCACATCTACAGTTTCAACAACCTTTGTGGTGATAGGTGTTGAAGACTCTATAGGTGTGTGAGTCCTTACCATAACCAAGCATAAAACCTTCATGTGCTTCTGGTGCAAATTTAGAACTTTGATGAGGATCTCTAATCCAGCATTTAGCACCGAAGACTTTGAAATAACTCACATTGGGTTTCTTGTCAGTGAGGAGTTCATATGCAGTCTTCCTGAAGAATTTGTGAAGATATACTCTGTTGATGATGTGGCACGCATTATCGATTGCCTCAGGCCAGAAGCGAGGAGGCGTCTTGTACTCATCAAACATAGTGCGGGCCATCTCAACAAGAGTCCTGTTCTTGCGCTCCACGATGCCATTCTGCTGAGGAGTATAAGGAGCAGATAACTCATGAGTAATACCAAGTTCATCAAGATAGTCATGAAGACCAGTGTTCTTGAACTCAGTTCCATTGTCACTTCTGATGTGCTTGATCTTCACACCAAAGTTGGTTGAAGCCCTCGAGGAAAATCGTTTGAAGACTTCCTGCACTTCAGTTTTGTAAGTGATGATGTGCACCCATGTATAACGAGAATAATCATCAACAATGACAAAACCATATAAAGATGCAACATTAGTAAATGTGGCATAGTGAGTAGGGCCAAAGAGATCCATGTGAAGCAATTCAAATGGACGAGTGGTAGTCATGATGGTCTTTGAGGGATGCTTGGCCTTGGTCATCTTTCTAGCTTCACAAGCTCCACACAAATGGTCCTTGAGGAATTTGACACCCTCGATGCCAATGACATGCTTTTTCTTCGTGAGCGTGTGCAAGTTCCTCATCCCAGCATGACCAAGTCATCGATGCCATAGCCAGCCTTCTGAAGCTTTTGCAGGTAGACATGTAGCAGGTTGTGGTCATGTAGAGAAATCAACAATATACAAATCTCCTCTCCTAAATCCTTTAAAGACTTTGGAATTGTCAGCTTCCATGATCACAACACAACGATACTTGCCAAAGACAACAACCATATCAAGATCACAAAGCATTGAGATAGACATGAGGTTGAACCCTAAGGACTCGACAAGCATGACTTTGTCCATGTGTCGATCCTTTGAGATTGCAACCTTACCTAGACCCAATACCTTGCTTTTGCCTTTGTCAGCATAGGTGATATGCTTCAGATGCGATGGAGATAAGGGAGCGTCCATCAATAGATTCTTGTCACCATTCATGTGATTTGTACATCCACTATCGAGGAACCACTTAGTGGCTTTGGGTTGATCATTCTACAGATGAATTAGTGCAGCTTACGAACTCATATACTTCATTAGCGAAGAATATGACATCAAATTCATCAGATCAATTTCATCAAACAATAGAACAGATATAACAAATTGAGGACGTGAGAAATGGAAATTCATTTCTTCATGATTAGCTTGCGTCCTTTCAAGCACATTCAGCTCTCCAGCATATTCTTCAGACGTTTAAGTACATCTGGAGACCTGACCCTGCATAAGAGATTAGTTCTTTTTCTTCACCACCCACATCTGAAGGGGTGGCAAAGAGTTCATCATTCTACGAGATCCATAAGAGAAAGGTGGCATAGATGCCAATCCACTTCGTTTCGCATAAGAGGGGTTAGGGTAAGCATATGAGTAAGCAGAGAAATTCTTCAAGGATTTATGAACATAATGATTTGAAGAATAGTGCACATATCCATAATCCTTAGCCTTTCCCTGCGAAATAGAGGTGTTAGCACGACGATGTTCATGTGAGGACTTTGATCCATGTGAGGAATGTGGTCCATATGAGGACTTGGATCCATATGAAGAATTTGATTTGGGGTTCCTATTCTTCACAGGTGGTGTCATGATGACATTCACCTAAAGACTTTCAAGGCACCTTTTGGGAACCCAAATTTTCTTCATAGGGGGGCCGTTCCTGCAGTTAGTGCCAACATATCTAGCAAATACTTCACCATTCTGATTTTTGAACAGTTTGTAATTGGAGTCAAATGACTCATCAGAAGAATATGAAGATTCACATGTAAAGCCAGATAAAGTAGATGGATCCTCTAAAGGTCCCATTGCATCAACCCATGAGGTTTTGGGATACTGTAGGTTTCCAGTAGGTCCCATCAGCATTGAGTTTCCTCTCAAAGGCAATACCCTCTTTCCTAGGGTTCTTGTTGAGGATCTGCTTTTTAAGCACATCACAAAGAGCTTGATGCCCTTTGAGGCTTTTGTACATGCCTGTCACGTACAATTCCTTCAGCCCTGCATGGTCAATGATACTTGCAGCATCCTCAGATGAGGAATTAGTGATAGTAGAGACAGTTGAAGAATTTGCAACAATAGAAGCATTTGAACATTCAGGTGAAGAATTAGAAGATTCACGTTCAATGCATTTCAAACATGGAGGAATAAACTCTTCCTGAGTAGCGCTGATTTGTTGAGCAAGTAATGAATCACGCTCCTTCTAAAGATCTTCATAACTCACTCTTAACTGCTCAATATCTTGCTTTCTTTGTAGAAATTCATAAGAAAGCTTCTCATGATCAGATAAGAGAGCGTTATGATGACCCTGAAGATTGTCAAACTTGGACTAGAGTCCGTGAAGACTTTCAGCCAAAGCTTTAGAACAATCCGTTTCTTCACCCAACATATCATCACTCTCATCTAGCATGTTTTGAACTTTTTCCAAAGCTCTTTGTTGTTTAGTGGAAAGGGAATCAAGTTTGATTAACTGGGTCCAAATTCATCACCAGATTCATCATCACTAGACTCAGATAAGTAGCATTCAGTTACCTTGGCACCTTTTTCCATAAGGCATGGTGCAGAGGATGATGATTCTAGATTGAAAGTCATAGCCTTGCGCGATTCCACGACATCCTCAAACCAGGGTTCATGGTGAGATCGATGGCCTTCATAGACCTCAGAGAGTCGGTCCCATATGAGCTTCACATGGCAGAGATGCATAACATTCCTGAACTGATTTTGTGTCAAGTCAGAGCAGATGATGTCCTTCGCCGTGAGCTTGAGTAGCATGTACTTGCGAATATCATCAGGCTCCGCCATCTTGCATAGGTCAGTAAGACCAATCTCAGTGACGGTCCAGAGTTCGCTGTTCATCGAAATGAGGCGCTTCTTCATCATGGCCTTCCACTTGGGATAATCATGACCGTCAAAGATGGGGCATGTCACAGTCTTCATTCCTGTGGTCGACATAACTAAAACTCCATGCGGTTAAACCAAAATCATACAGAACAAGGAGTACCTTGCTCTGATACCAATTGAAAGTGTGTTAAGTCGACTAGAGAGGGGTGAATAGGCGATTTTTATGAATTCTTCACCGAGGATGTCAGGGTGAGGAAATTTCTGAGCGAAGAACTACTTGCAGCGGAATAAGTACTCAGATGCATACATGACATAACATAAACATGGATATCATGATGAAATGAAATCAGACACAGAGTACAAAAAGCATAAGCACATGATAAAACAGGCTGAAGACAAACAGACTGAAGAAATTGAACTGAGGAAATTGAGAAAGTCTTCAATCAAAGTCTTCAAACATATATGAACAAGTACACAACACAGTAATGAAGAAATGAAAGGGTTGAGGAAATTGAACCAGTAAGCTTGGTGAAGACAATGATTTGGTAGACCAGTTCCAACTCCTGTGACAGTTGTACGTCTGGTTAGAGTGGCTAGGTATTTAAACCTGAGGACACATAGTCCTCACCATATTCTCCTTGAACTAAGGTCACACAGACCTCGTCCAATCACACGTGGCAAGTCTTCAGGTGACTTCCAAACCTTCACAAACTTGTTCACCCGGCGATCCATAATTTCCTCTTGGATGCTCTAGACCATGACGCCTAACAGTTTGGAGGATGCACAGTCCTCAAAGGTAACAAGCGTCGGTTCCACACAGGAGCAATCTCTTCAGCGATGCTCAATCACTTTGGGTTTGTAGGTGTTTGGTTTGGGTTTTCGGGTTTTTCCTCACTTGATGATTTTCGCTCAAAGTCCTCGGAAGATGGGATGCTCTTAATGAAAAGTGTCAGTTTCTCGTGGAGCAGCCAACCAGCTAGTGGTTGTAGGGGGAGGCTATTTATAGCCTAGGGAGCAGCCCGACATGATAAGACTTAAATGCCCTTCAATGATATGACTGTTAGGTGGGTAGATATTTTTGGGACAGCTGGCGCATAGAACAACAACGGTCGGAAATTTGACTATCAAATTCCTCAGGGCTATCATGTTAGTCACTTATAGGCAATCCGCACTGGCGAATTCCTAACTCCTCAGTCAGAACAAATTCCTCAGAGACCAGAAGAACTTCGTCTCTGTAACTGAAGAAATTGACTGAACTGTATGAGATTTCCAATGGTACACTCGAAGGGATTGGTAGGTGTAGGATTTTGAGATGAGCATCACTTGGAAACTTTTCCTTAGTTTTACCTCGACCCCATTTAACAGTACGGTGTTTCCTATGACTCAGGAAAGATAAAATGAAACTACGAAAACAAAAGTCTTCACGCTTCATGTTCCTCGTATGAATATCAAGTCTTCATGGTCATACCAATTTCTTCACTTGCAAAGTTTTCAGAAAGTCTTCAGAAATCCAAAGTCTTCAGTCGAAGACATTCATTTTTAGGGGTCGACTTTCTCTGTAAATATCAAACTCATCATAGACTTATAGACCTGTGTACACTCACAAACGCATTAGTCCCTTAACCTATAAGTATTCAATACACCAAAATCACTAAGGGGCACTTGATGCACTTACACATGTCATTGTTCTTATTGCATTACTCCATTTCTCCATGAACTTAATGCACTAGATGCATGCTAGATAGCGGTCGATGTGTGGAGTAATAGTAGTAGATGCAGGCAGTAGTCGGTCTACTAATCTTGGACGTGATGCCTATGTAATGATCATTGCCTGGATATCGTGATGATTATTTGAAGTTCTATCAATTGCCCAACAGTACTTCATTTACCCACCGTTTTCTATTTTTCTCGAGAGAAGCCACTAGTGAAATCTACAACCCCCGGGTCTCTTCTTTAATATATTTGCCTTTGTGATATACTTTTATTTGCTTTTATTTTCAGATCTATTAAACCGAAAATACAAAAATATCTTGCTGCACTTTATTTTATTTGGCGTTCGATCTATCAGTTATTACAACTTACTCACGTCCGTTTGCCAATTTCTGGTGCCGTTACCCGAAAGGGATTGACAACCCCTTTAACACATCGGGTTGCGAGTATTTGTTATTTGTGTGCAGGTGCTATTTATGTAGTGTTGCTTGGTTCTCCTACTGGTTTGATAACCTTGGTCTCATCACTGAGGGAAATACCTACTGTTGTTGTGTTGCATCATCCCTTCCTCTTTGGGGAAATATCGACGTAGTTCTAGCAGACATCAAAAGGAATTTCTGGCACCGATGCGGGGGAGGATCATCAACATCTACCAGGTTCTTCCTAATCACAAATCTCATCTCCTCGCAATTTACATTATTTGTCATTGAATTAAGCCATCTGTACTGACCTTTTTACCTTGTTTTGACCCGGAATACAAACCGTTAGTTGACCTTTTGTTTACAAAACATGTGCAGGCCCACGAAGCAAGAATCTGAGCCAAGACAACATGACTAAACTGAAGGCGGTGTATACTTTAGTGGAGCAACTGTACATTGGCGCACAACGGGCACTTGCCGCTATCTCTCCTACCAATCAAGGACCCAACCGGCTCAGTGATGTCTTAAAAAGCTGTCAATCTTACCCGCCAGGTTCCAAGAAGTCAAGCGATCCTGTGCCAGAGCCGGAGCTTTGACTGCCCTGAGCCGCTCCAAGGCTTGGGTGCCAGATCTAGACCCAGCGGATGTAGCCAGAGGGTACCCGGGTCTCTGTTTGAGCAAGATGACTTCGTTGATTGTGTGAGGGAGGTGCGACCTCAGGCCACCATTCTCGAAGATGAAACAAATATCGATAAATACCAGCCGGGTTTTGATTTGGACAATAAGAAGATGGCGACTCCCACCTACAAGGTGACCAACCTTATCTCGCCGGTTGGTCAACATACATTTGCTCTGGATGTTGATCCAGCCGGCTTGATTGATGAAGAAGCAGAATTTATTGTTGTGAACGGTTTTGACTAGTCAAAACCCAGCTTCCAATCAGCAAAAGGCGGTGAACCGGCGATGGAGGAGTGAGGACCATCTTCATGGGCTTTTAAAAGCCTTGTAATAGATTAACTTTGAAAACACTGCATATTTTGCCTATGCCATCACGCATAAGATACCGTGTGTTACTCTGTGCTTTCTGATGTTAATATATGAATCATATTTTTGGTTATCTCTGCAATTCTTCAGCTCTGTTCCTGTAGATAAAAAGGAAAAAACTGGCTTGGCGGTTTAGTACCGAACGGGTCAGAACACCCGGTTTATAGCCAATATTTTTATCATAGTAGAAAACAGAACTAGACGAAAAAAGAAAACAAGGATGAAATAACCTTTGATTAATACAGAAGGAAACTGTTCATAAATAATAGCCATACCTGTATCTTTGACCTCCGGACCACCGGTTTATATGACCCGGGTGATGATGTTGATAATCTAGTCTTTTGAGAAGTCAATGCTTCTGAATGCTTAATGATTATCATGCCCTGGCGGCTTGTTGTCATATAGTCAAACCGGTGAAAAGACCATGCTGATTATTTTGAAATTGAGACAACAAAAAACCAATAAGACAAATATTAGGTGGTAAACAAAACTAACCTTGTAACTGAAGGTTGGGGGTTTCTGATTCGAATATGATCAGTAAACCGGACCAAAGGGATTAAGCTAAGGTTCGAATACGACCATATAGCCCCCAGTGGCTTTGGCGTTGCGCTGATCAAGAGGGTACCGATAGCTATGTTCTCTTTGGTTCGAATACGACCTATGTTTGAATAGGAAGCCCCCAAGTGACCATGATAATTTACAGCTAGATTCAAATACGATCATAAGCCGGACCAAAAAGGTTAGACTTGATTCAGATATCATCAGCTCCTTAATAGTCATATTAATTAAAAGATAATAAAGATATGTGATCTTTGAAAAGGAAAAAGACTGAGGTCATGCTTTATTACTTATCATAGTATATACACCATCAAAGTATGTACATGATGAGAGCCGGTTGCTCAGGTGTAGTATGGCCAAAGCTGAGCAATATTCCATGGCCGACGGGTCTCCTCCTCCGACTTACGTGAGTCTTTATGCTCTCGAACGTCAATGAGGTAATATGACCCGTTGTTTAAGTTCTTGCTAACCACAAAGGGTCCTTCCCAAGGCGGGGATAGCTTGTGTGCATCTGACAGATCCTGGATGAGCCGGAGCACCAGGTCACCTTCTTGAAAAGTACTGGAGTTAACCCGACGGCTGTGATAATGGCGCAGGTCCTGTTGATAAATTACTGATCGAGCCATTGCTAAGTCTCTTTCCTCATCCAACAAGTCAAGTGCATCATGTCTGGCTTGCTCATTATTAGCTTCAACATAAGCTGCCACACGGGGCGAGTCATGACGGATGTCACTAGGCAACACCGCTTCCGCTCCATAAACCATGAAGAAAGGTGTATAACCTATAGACCTGTTAGGAGTGGTGTTGATACTCCATAGCACCGAGGGTAACTCCTCCACCCAACAACCCGGCGTTCGCTGCAAGGGAACCATAAGCCGGGGCTTGAGACCTTTTAAGATTTCCTGATTTGCTCTCTCAGCTTGACCATTGGATTGAGGATGAGCTATAGAAGAAACATCAAGTCGGATATGCTCACGTTGACAAAACTCCTCCATAGCCCCTTGGGATAGATTAGTGCCATCGTTAGTGATAATGCTGTATGGAAAACCAAAACGAAAATCACCTTTTTCATGAACTGAACCGCCGTGGCCGCATCACACTTACTGGCTCTGCCTCAACCCACTTTGTGAATTTGTCAACTGCCACTAAAAGATGTGTATTTTTATCCTTAGACCTTTTGAAAGGCCCAACCATGTCAAGCCCCCAGACCGCAAACTGCCAGGTAATTGGAATCATCCGCAACTCTTGAGCCGGCACATGCGCTCGCCGTGCAAATTTTTGACATCCATCACACCTACTGACCAGATCTTCTGCATCAGCATGAGCCGTTAACCAGTAAAAACCATGACGAAAAGCCTTGGCCACAAGAGATTTTGACCCGACGTGATAACCACAATCGCCTTCATGGATCTCACGAAGTATTTCTTGGCCTTCTTCAGGAGAAACACACCGCTGAAACGCTCCGGAGACGCTGTGATGGTATAATTCTTCGTCAGAAATCGTCATTGACTTAGACCGCTGTAACGCCCATGATGCGGCTATAGCTCCCACGTGTCGAAGCACAACTTAGAGGCATAACCACATTGTAAGCAATGTCGCAAGTGGGGTAATCTTCACACAACCCATGTAAAAAAATAAGGGAAAGAGATACATAGTTGGCTTACACTCGCCATGTCACACAATATCATAAATATCATTACATTCATCTAGATACAATCAAGGTCCGACTACGGAACCAAAATAAAAGAACAACCCCAAATGCAACAAAGTCCCCGATCGCCCCAACTGGGCACCACTACTCATCGTCTGGAAAGGAAATGTAGTATCGTCCTGAGTCCTCATCGAACTCCCACTTGAGCTCAGTTGAATCTCCTGGAGCGGTATCATCGGTCCCTGCATCTGGTTTTGGAAGTAATCTGTGAGTCACGGGGACTCAGCAATCTCACACCCTCACGATCAAGACTAAACCAGCAAAGCCACCCGAATGTGCCGACAAATCCCGATAGGAGCTGCACATGTCTCGTTCTCAGGGCACACCAGATTGTCCAAGGTTCCGATAGGCCAGCCCAGAGTTGCCCCTGGTGGCCACCGGCAGCTGACAGGTTGGACCAACACTCAGAGGAGCACTGGCCCGGGGGTTTAAATAAAGATGACCCTTGAGTCCGGGGAACCCAAGGGAAAAATAGGCTAGGTGGCAAATGGTAAAACTAATGTTCGGCATTGCTGGAGGAGTTTTATTCAAGGCAAACTGTCAAGGGGTTCCCATTATAACCCAACCATGTAAGGAACGCAAAATCAAGGAACATAACACCGGTATGACGGAAACTAGGGCGGCAAGAGTGGAACAAAACACCAGGCATAAGGCCAAGACTTCCACCCTTTACCAAGTATATAGGTGCATTAAAATAGACAAGATATAATAATGATATCCCAACAATAAACATGTTCCAACAAGGAACAAACTCCAATCTTCACCTGCAACTAGCAACGCTATAAGAGGGGCTGAGCAAAGCGGTAACATAGCCAAACAACGATTTTCTAGGACAAGGTGGGTTAGAGGTTTGACATGGCAATATGGGAGGCATGATAAGCAAGATGGTAGGTATCGTAGCATAGGCATAGCAAAAGAGCGAGCATCTAGCAAGCAAAGATAGAAGTGATTTCGAGGGTATGGTCATCTTGCCTGCAAAGTTCTCCGAGTTGACGTTATCTTGATCCTTGTAAACGTACTCAACGGGCTCCTCGATCACGTACTCATCTCCCGACTGTACCCAAATCAAGAACACAAGCAAAGGGAGACACAATCAACCACGTGCAAATGCACAAGCAACATGATGCAAAACATGGCATGACATGCGGGATGTGATATGTGATGCATATGCATGTTTCGGAAAGGAAAGGTTGAACCTGGTCTCAACTTGTAAATCCAAGAGTGCCACTGGAAAGAGGAGTTGATTTCGGTCGAAATCAATATAAAGATCACCAGAATCGGATGCACGGTTTGCAAATGACAAGCAAAACAAATATGGCACCGATCTGCGATTAACAGCACGAGACCATCTAAATGCATCAAGAACAACAAGCTACTGCACTCTAACATAGCAACAGAATACATGGCAGGGGTCCACTCAAGATGCTTAATAAAATATGAACACTGAGCTACGGCTAATTCACTCAATAGCAGGTTCAAACAAGCATGGCAAAAGTGCAAAAGATATCAGGTTACAAACTTAGTGAAAATAACATGTCAGGAATTTAACATCAGGAAGCAATGTTTAGAGCACGATAACAACATGCTACAGGAACATATCATGGCAAAGCAAGGCATGTCATGAAGCTACTCAAAGCATACAACAAAAGTCCCTTACTGACTATATGCTAAAAGGGATCAGAAAATACAATGGCAACCATGTGAACATAGCAATTATCGTCAACAGATTCCGACTTAGAAGAAAACTGGAACATGGTAAAACAGATATTAAGTAGGCATGTTTACGAACTCGATGCACTCACCACAAGGCATTGCATGACAAACTAAGAATACACCCAGCAACTAGACATGGCATAGAAGTTAAACATGGCAAGAACAACAACATAGCATGCATGGATCAACTACAACAAGCTCGGCAAAAATGCTTAACATGTAAACATTCTGCCAGGAACATTTTATAGCAAAAGTAGAGCTCGATTGAGTCAAGCTAGGGTGCTCCATAATTGCAAACAAAGACATGGATGGATAGAGCATAACAATATCTACAAAACATCCTTACTGATCATGCTCAAAAGAGGCATGGATATCTCTGTAGCAACATGAATACATGGCATAAAGATATTGACAGGACAAAGACTTAGAAGATTTCTAAGTCCCTGAAATCAGCAACATTAAGAGGGCTACTTTGCATGCTTGTGCTAGTCACTATAGAGATCACAAAAATACATGGCATACACCCCTGTAAAGATGGCATGGCATACTTCAAAACACATGTAGGCACAAGTTCATAGGAGGCACACATCAATCATGGAAAAAATGATAAATGTCCAATTACTGATATGAATCTGAAACTAACAAAAACTAGCACTCGTGCAATAGCATTTAGGGCATCAAGATGAACTCAAATGAACATGGTGTAATGGAATGAAATGAAGTACTCATTGAGACGAACAATTTGATATGCTACACGCCCAAAACAAAGCCACGGTTGCAGAGATATGATGCTGAGACGAATGCAAAAATTAACGGGGACTACGCAAAAATCAACCCAAATCTAGGGTTCGTCCGGCACGCGAACCGAGGCGGCGGCAGATCTCGCTGGAGTTGATGTCCGTGCTCGCCGGGGACCAGAGAAGAGGGCTGGCGAGGTCGGGGCGCCGGATCCGGTGAGGTAGGACGGCGGCGAGGCGATGCGGGGCGGCGAGGGCGGCGATGGCCGCTGCAGGGCGGCGAGGCGGCGGCTGGAGCGGGCGGTGACGGCGATGGCGGGCTTCGGCCGGAGCAGGGCAGCGCGGGGCGGCGGGTGCCAACGCCGGCGAGGAGGCGAACGGGCGGCGCGGCGAAGGATGGTGGCGCGGGCGTCGCGCGGGCTTCGGGGGCTCCGCCTGGGCCGAGCGGGCCGAAGCGGGTGCGGGTGGCGGCGCACCATGTGGTGCCCAGCGGTTGGTGCGGCGAAGTGTGTCCGGCGCCGGCGGACGTTGTCCGGCGCGCGGAGGAAGAGGGGAACTAGGGTTAGGGTAAAAAAGATCCGGGAATTTCGGAGGGGGGGCTATATTTATAGGTAGAGGGAGCTAGGAGGCTCCAAATTGAGCACGGTTTGCGGCCACGCGATCGTGATCGAACGGCCTAGATGATGGAGGAGGTTTAAGTGGGTTTTGGGCCACTACGGAGGGGTGTTGGGCTGCAACACACACGAGGCCTTTTCGGTTCCTCGGTTAACCGTTGGAGTATCAAACGAAGTCCAAATGGCACGAAACTTGACAGGCGGTCTACCGGTAGTAAACCAAGGCCGCTTGGCAAGTCTCGGTCCAATCCGAAAATGTTTAATACCAGCACACGAAAAGAGGTAGAAAGGGACACCGGAGGACATAGGAGCGCCGGAATGCAAAACGGACAACGGGGAAAATGCTCGGATGCATGAGACGAACACGTATGCAAATGCGATGCACATGATGACATGATATGAGATGCATGACAAATACAAAAGTACACGAAGACGAAAACCCGACAACGAGGAAATATCATAACTTAGTGCCGAAAATGGCAAGAGTTGGAATACAAATATGGCAGGTTACATACGGGGTGTTACAACCGCCGGGTTATGTGTCGGGCCAGGGTCTCATCCACTGGCAACTCGCCCCGGGTCATGTAAGCCAAGAACGGCAATGTCCAATCTGGGATGACGTGAAGAGCTGCCACCGACTATGCCTCCGGGTCAGGAACGGCCAGATCTGCTTCTGTAGGCAACTTAACAGACGGGTTATGCATTACATCCAAAAAGGTGTTAGGTGGCACCGACTTACGCTGAGATCCCAACCGGCTTAAAGCATCAGCCGCTTCGTTCTTCCTACGGTCAATCTATTCCACCTGATAACCTTTAAAATGTCCTGCAACAGTATCAACTTCACAGCGATAAGCCGCCATGAGAGGGTCCATGGAATTCCACTTGCCTGACACCTGTTGAGCCACCAAATCTGAGTCGCCAAGGCAGCGGACCCGGCTTAATGTAGCGACCCGACCTCAAACGGTCAAGTCTCTGTGCTTCAGTGTCATCCCTGGATCAGTAATGCTGACACACACAGTACTCGAAGGATTTATAACAGAGTAGCAATCACAAACTTACTACATCGAATGTCTCCAAAGAGAACTTATTAAAATAACATGGCTAGAGGCCATCTAATGCGATAACAGCGGAAGGCTTGGAAGATAAGTGAGTCCATCAACTCCAATGGCATAGCTAAGCTGCACGGCAATGACCTAACGAGCCTTACTCCTCATCTGAAAAGTATGCAGCATAATACGTTGCAGCCCGAGAACAGGTCAGCACATGGAATATGCTGGCAAAGTAAAACAGTAGAGCAAGAACAGAATAATGCTATCACTACATGCATATTTGGCTGGTGGAAAGCTCTATGGTTACAGTTTTTGCATAAAGCCAATTTTCCCTACAATAAAGGAATATATTTTATTTAACTATCATGGTAGTTGAACAACATTGAGAAGGTAACCCCAACTCAATCCCAATTAAAGTATTTAATAACCCAACAAACTGAATTAAGAGTGATGAGATACATGTGATAACCCAAGTACTAGATACTCAAGATTGTCCATAACCGGGGACACGGCTAACCATGATTAGATTGTACACTCTGCAGAGGTTTGTGCACTTTTCCCCACAAGACCCGATCGCCTCCGTTGGAATTCTCGCACTGCAGGGTGTTTGAGAAATGGATGACCGAGACACAGTCTTTCAGAAACATTAACTCTTTACTCCGGGTAGACCATACCAAACCTACAAAACCCACTACCTGCTGATCTACCTCTTCAAGAGATTCACGTAACTTACTCAACTATGCTAGAGCCCATAATAGCTTGTGGCTGCACACGGAAGTTTCTAGCATGAATCATCTCAGTTCCCTTTGAGCCTGGGTGGCGGTCCATAGGAAGATCACACGGGTACCCCGGGATTTCCAAAAAAACAGACAACACTGGGTTCCCCAGGTGCCTCAGTCCACCCAGATGTGTATTCAAGTTGCCACCTTAGGTTGAACCATTAATTAACAATCTCACATCTGTCATGGATTTCACTCAAACCCAAACCACGTCTACGAGCATAGCATAGCAATAAGCAACGTGCAGAAGTAACTCCCAAGGGTTTGATATTAACAGGGTAATAGGTTCTACCTCAATAACTACTTCCCAACCCACAAGTTAAAGACATCCTAATCATGCAATGTTTGAGGATTGGAACTAATGCATAAAAACTGGGTATGAAAAGAGTATGATCAATGTGTTACTTGCCTTGCTGACGATCCGCGAAACCTATAGACTCATAGTAACACGCTTCGCACTCCGGGTGTTCTATCGCAAACAAACAATAACATACATAAGCAATAAGCAAAGATGCACAAGAAAAACTCAAATAAGAGGGGTTGACCAGAAAGTTCAACTTAAGAACTCCGGTATGCAAAAAGAATCAAATCACACGGAGCAACGAAACTCAAACGGTGAGAGAAACAAGATCCGTTTACTAATATGGACCTAGGTCAAATTTTATAGTAGCAAAAACTTGTGCAAGTTGGTTAGACAGAAAGAGGGTCTCGAGACGAAGATCTAGGCGCTTGAATCGCCTGATTCCGTCTAACGAGCGAAAAGATAAACAGAAACTAAGATTGGATCAGAAATCACGATCGAGAATAATCGCAGATAAATCCGACAAAAAGAAAATTGACAAACAGACTAACGAACGAGCATTCATTAACTATAACTAACGGGCAAAAACCGTTCGTTAAAACGAACGTCCGGTAATTAGAAGAACCGAGAAAAACCGGCGAACCGATTTAAAAAACGAACTAGGGTTTTTAAAAAAACCAAACGGTTTTTAAAAAACCGACAACTCGGGATCCGGCGTGGTACCTCCGGCGAGGCGGGGTTGGGCGGCGGGGCGACGGCTCGCAGGCAGCGGCGGGGTTCGGCGGCGCGGGCGGCGGCTGCAGGCGCGGGCGGCGACGGCTGCGGGGCGGCGGTGGTGTGGTGGTGGGGGGGCGGGGTGGTGCGTATAAATAGGAGGGGGCGACTTGGAGGAGGGGGCAAGGCGCGGCGGAGGCGGAGTCCGGCTCGGACTCCTGCCCGAGCTCGGCGGCGGCGGCGGCGCTCGCGCATGGGGAGGCGGTGGCGGCGACTTGGGCCGGCGGCCCCGCTGGGTTCGGCCCAGTCGACGCGGGGAGTTCCTCTTTTTTTTTTAAAAACAATTTAGCCGACAGAAATAAAATCCTAGAAAATAAAATAAAAATTTAAAAATGCCAAAACAAATTTTCACTGTCTAAATAAAATATTTAGAACAAGATGAACATTTTCTTGGCCCTAAAATGCAATTTTGAAAACGAGCAATTTTTCTAATGCAAATAAAATCCAAATAAAATCCAATAAAATCAAATAACTAATTTTAATACTTTTCCTCCAATATTTCAATTATTTTGGAGAAGTCATATTATCTCCTCTCATTTATTTTTAAATGAAATATTTTTCGGAGAGAAAAGTTATTAAAATCAAAAATCCTCGTTTCAGTATGTGATAAAAATCAAATATGAAAATCGGGAAATCCCCAACTCTCTCCAAGGGTCCTTGAGTTGCTTAGGATTTCAAGGATTGCGGAACGGAAATGCAATGAAATATAGTATGCATGGATGACCTATGTATAACATTCCAAATTGAAATTTTGGGATGTTACAAACCTACCCCCTTAAGATGAATCTCGCCCTCGAGATTAGGGTTGGCTAGAAAATAGGTGCGGGTGGTCTTTGCGGAGATCATCCTCTCGTTCCCAGGTGGCTTCATCCTCGGTATGGTGGCTCCACTGAACTTTGCAAAACTTGATAACCTTGTTGCGGGTGACTCGGCTGGCAAACTCAAGAATCTTAACTGGCTTCTCCTCATAAGTCAAATCACTGTCCAACTGAATCGCCTCCAAGGGTACTGTATCTCTTAACGGTATATCGGCCATCTCAGTATGACACTTCTTCAATTGTGAAACGTGAAACACATCGTGAACTCCTGACAATCCCTCAGGTAACTCCAACTTGTAGGCAACTTCTCCCATCCGTTCCAAGACACGATATGGTCCTACAAATCTCAGGGCTAACTTTCCTTTAACTCCAAAACGTTTCACTCCTCACAAGGGTGATACTCGCAAATATGCTCCGTCTCCAATTTCATATGTTACCTCCTTGCATTTCGAGTCTGCGTAACTCTTCTACCTGGACTGAGCAATCTTCAGTCTATCACGAATCAGTTTAACCTTCTCCTCAGACTCCTTGATCAAATCTGGTCCAAACAACTGTCAGTCTCCTACCTCGTCCCACATCAATGGCGTTCTGCACCTGCGTCCATACAGGGCTTCAAACGGTGCCATCTTCAAACTGGCTTGGTAGCTATTGTTGTATGAGAAATCTGCGTAAGGCAAGTTGTCATCCCAACTAGATCCATAATCTAGTGCACAGGCTCTCAACATATCTTCCAGTATCTGGTTGACTCTCTTGGTCTGTCCATCCGTCTGCTTGTGAAATGTTGTACTGAACTCCAATCTTGTACCCAAAGTCTGGTGCAACTGATGCCAAAACTTTGAAGTAAACTGTGTTCCTCTATCTGATACGATGGTCCTCGGAACTCCATGCAGACATACGATCCTAGACATATATATCTTGGCCAACTTCGCACTTGTATAGGTGGTTTTCACTGGGATAAAGTGAGCCACTTTGGTCAAGCGATCAACTACTACCCATATAGAATCATATCCTGCTTTGATTCTGGGCAATCCGGTAATAAATTCCATGCCATGTTTATCCCACTTCCATTCGGGTATCGGCATAGGCTGTAACAATCCTGCTGGCTTCTGATGCTCTGCCTTCACTCTCTGACAAACATCACATACGGCTACATACTCGGCAATATCCTTCTTCATTCCAGTCCACCAGAAACGTTCCTTCAAATCCAAATACATCTTGGTGTTTCCGGGATGTATTGAGTATGGTGAGTCATGAGCTTCCTGAAGTATCAACTTCCTGATCTCTGGGTTATTGGGCACATAAACTCGGTCCTCAAACCATAAGGTGTCATGCTCATCCTCGGGAAATCTTTGGCCTTTCCTTTGCTCATCTTCTCCTTTATCTCGGCAATCTCTTTGTCATCCTTCTGAGCTTCTCGAATCTTGCCCAACAATGTTGACTGAACCTCCATTGTTGCAACGAAACCTCTTGGAACAATCTCCAACCAAAGTTCCATAATATCCTCTGCTAACTCCTTCGGCAATCCCTTACTTTCAAGGATATTAGCATAACTCTTTCGGCTCAAAGAGTCTGCTACGACATTGGCCTTTCCTGGATGATAGTGTAGCTTCATGTCGTAATCATTAATAAGCTCCAGCCATCTCCTCTACCTAAGGTTCAGCTCCTTCTGTGTGAAAATGTACTTCAAACTCTTATGATCCATGTACACATCACAACGGTTTCCAATAAGGTAATGTCTCCAAGTCTTTAACGCATGCACTACGGCTGCTAGCTCCAAATCATGCGTGGCATAGTTCAACTCATGAGGTTTTAGTTGTCGTGAGGCCTACGAAACAACTCTTCCGTCCTGCATAAGTACACATCCAAGTCCTAAGCGGGAGGCGTCGCAATACACTTGGAACTCCTTATTTATATCTGGCAGTGTTAGCACTGGGGCTGTAGTCAAACATTTTTCAACTCCTGGAAACTTGCCTCGTAATCATCTGTCCATTTAAACTTGGTATCCTTCTTCAATAGTTCAGTCATTGGCTTCGCAATCTTGGAAAAAAATTCAATGAATCTCCGGTAGTATCCTGCGAGTCCAAGGAAACTACGGATCTCGCTAACTGAAGTGGGTGCCAACCATTCAGTGACTGACTGAACCTTGCTGGGGTCCACTGCTATTCCTTCCCCTGATATAACATGTCCAAGGAATCCGACTTCCTTCAACCAAAATTCACATTTGCTAAACTTAGCATACAACTGGTGTTCCCTGAGTTTCTCGAGAACTAAACGCAAATGCTCCTTGTGCTCCTCTTCATTCTTCGAGTATACCATAATATCGTCAATAATCACCACAACAAACTTATCCAAATACTCCATGAACACCTTGTTCATCATGCTCATGAAATAGGTAGGGGCATTAGTCAGTCCAAACGACATGACCGTATACTCGTATAATCCATACCACGTGGTGAACGTTGTCTTTGGTATATTTTTATCTTGAATCTTCAAATGATGGTATCCCGATCGTAGATCGATCTTCAAAAACACTTTAGCTCCTTGTAGCTGATCAAACAGATCATTGATCATCGGCAGTGGGTACTTATTCTTGATCGTCACTTCATTAAAAGCTCGATAATCAACAACCATCCTTAGGGATTTATCCTTCTTCTCAACCAAAAGCACTGGGGCTCCCCAAGGTGATGAACTTCTTCGAATGTAACCTTTCTCCAATAACTCCTTGATCTGTTTCTTAATTTCCTCCAGATAATTTGCGGGCATCCGATAGGGTCTCTTGGATATTGGCCACGTACCTGGCAATAGCTCTATCAAGAACTCAATGTCTCTATCCGGTGGCATGCCTGGTAACTCCTCTGGAAAAGCATCCGGGTAGTCCTGCACTACAGGCACTTCCTCCTGAACAACTCCCGTTAGGGCATTCACTTGGCTCCTCCTAGGCACATGCCTAGATCTATCTATCTATCTATCTATATCTATCTATACCTATACTAATTCTCGATCCCTAGAAATTTTGATGTTAATCAGTAATTATGAGCCGTTAATATGGTGGGACCGAATTATTACCGTGAAGATCGGTCCATATAACACTCTCAAAACTTTCCTCAATTCTGAAAAAATGATCCAAGGTTTAGAATTCAGCTGTGTGGGCAGATAAAAAGGAATGTTTGGTCGGTTGTAAAAATGAATCCACGTACTACTAATCCACCGTTTCTTTCTGTTCTTAAAAAATATTTAAACCAATCTCTATCTCATTTTAAAAAGTATATATCTGGTCATATACTCCATCTATCTCCTTCCGTCCATAAAAAAGGACTATCTCTTCCATCCATCTTAACTAGAAAGGGGCTATCTCCTTGCGTAAATGAAAGGAAGAAAAAAAATGTTCGGGTAGATAAAAAAGAATGACAATGGGACTCCTCTCCTTCTTTCTCTAGCACGGGACTCCTCTGCTTGTGATTCCTGTACAAATCCGCTTCTGCCTCCATGGCACCACGGATGGCTACGAGGACGAGATCGATTATCCGCAGACAGCAGGCTGCGGGCGGGCGAATGGGTAGAGGCGGGGCGTGCAGATGGCAGGGAATAGCCGGAGCAGGCGCACGCGTGTGCAGGTCGGGCTCGGCCACGGGTGAGCTTCAGGAGATGGCTGCAGCAACAGATCCATGGGGGCAAGGAAGGGGAACTGGAGGAGAGGCTCACGGGGAGGCTACAGGCGAGCTCGAGGAAGCCGAGGATGCATGTCATGCACAAAAATAATCGATCCCACTTGCATGCTTCAACTGCCTGGGATCCCAATGCAAGAGCTAGATGGCCTCCGCTGCCAGCATGCCGTCATGGCGCTCAAGTCCTCCGTCTATCCTAGCAATCAAGGCTGCTGCGTCCTTTCTTCTTTCTTCACAAATTTCATGGAGCATCTAAAATAATTTGGATCATCTCATTAACATATTTGGGGAATATCGGCAGGTTCTTTCTCGCCTGGCTCTACAAAGTCTGGTGTCAATTTGTTGGGTAAGAAGCATACGACTTACTGGAAGTTAGAATTTGAAAAATCTCTGTTCATTTGCATATATTAACAAACAGGAGGTTATGGATGATGAGCAGTTGAGGACCGGCCGGTGGCAATCTGTTAGTATTTGAGAACGATGATCCAGGATTATTTTGTTCGTACATCTGTTCCACGTACGAATGAAATATTGATTGTTTTGAATTGCTGGAAAGCTTTATGGAGGTATATGTTTTATATTCTGAGCACTAATCATACTGTACTTATATAGAAAGTGTATTTTTTTAGTTTTCTCTGTAACACGCATGCATATTCTGGCATGTTTTCTAGGTGGCCCATGGTTTCTCATGCATTTTTCTTGAAACTGTACACCAAGGGTGATTTGATTAACCTGGTATTCACTTGACTGCAGCAACAGTGGCATAATAGCCATGGATTGGTTAGTAATCATCATTGATTATTTCAGTATTGCTGATTTGGAGAATGTATGTTTGACTTCATTCAGCTCATGTCATCCATCTCTTATTGAAGCATGTGCGTGTGCAATTTTGTGATCGTCCCAGTATGCAAATAAAATACACTTCAATCCAGCAATGCAGTTTTGCGTGCCGTTTTGTTCCTCAAGTCCTCGGTCCATCCCTGCAATCAAGGCTTGTGCGTCCCTTCTCCTATCCTCACAAAGTTCATGGAGAATCTGAATTAACTAGGATCATCTCATTTACATATTTGGGCAATCTCACCAGGTTCTTTCTCACCCTGCTGTACAAAAGTGTGGTGCCAGATTGTTGGGATAGAACCTTATGATTTACTGTGATTCAGAATTAGAAAGACCCACTATATTCCTTTTTGTATATTGCCACACGTGATTTTATGGATGTCGAGCTGATGAGGACTGGTGGCAGTCCATGAGTATTTGAGAACGACGATCCATGAATTAATCCTTAGATTTATTTTGTAAGTAAATCTATTTCATGTACAAATGAAATATTGATGGTTGTGAATTGAAGGAAGGCTTTATGCACGGATCTTTTTAATTAATAGAGGAGCGGGCATACCGTGCTTATACATTAAATATATTTATAGGCTTTCTCTATGACATGCATGCATATTTTCGCAAGTTTTCAGGACGTCCATGGATTCTGACGCAATTTTATTGAAGCTACAGACGAAGAGGGGTCTGATTAACCTAGCTTTAATTTCTGTGCAACAACAGTGGCATAGTAGCCAATGGATTGGTTAGTAATGTTATCATCACAAATTATTTCAGTTTTGCTCATTTGGGTACTGTATGTTTGACCCAATTTACCTAATGTCCTCCATCTCATTTGGAAGCATGTATGTGTGCATTCGGTACAGTTTTGTAATCATCCAAATATGCAAATCAGTAACACTTCAGGTTGAGTCATTCATATGATTTTCCATTTCATGGTTGGATCACACAGTCCTTTGTGGCGACCCGACCCGAATGGATCAAGTCTACTGTGCTCGGGTGTCATCCCTGGATCAGTAATGCTGACACCACATAGTACATCGAAGGATTTATAGCAGAGTGGCAATCACACACTTATTACATCGTTGTCTCAAAGAGAACTTATTACAATAAATATGGCTTAAGGCCATCTAATGTCGATAACAGCGGAAGACTTGGAAGATAAATGGGTCCATCAACTCCAACGGCATCACTGAGTATAGAACCACGACCTAAAAACACCTTACTCGTCGTCTGAAAAGTCTGCAACATGAGAAGTTGCAGCCCGAAAACGGGTCAGCACATGGAATATGCTGGCAAAGTAACACATAGAGAGTAATGGAATGAAACAGCTATACTATATGCATATATGGCTGGTGGAAAGCTCTATGGTTACAGTTTTTCCCTACTGCAAAGGAATAAATTTATTTAACTATCATGGTGGTTGTGAAACATCGAGAATGGTTGACAGCATTTCGATCCCAATTAAGTGAACAATCAAAACCCAACAACATTAATTAGAAGTAACATGTTGAGATTCACATGATATTCAAGTACTAGATACTCAAGATGTCCATAACCGGGGACACGGCTAATCATGATTAGTTTGTACACTCTGCAGAGGTTTGTGCACTTTTCCCCACAAGACTCGATCGCCTCCATTGGATTTCTCGCACTACACGATGTTTGAGAAACAGATGACCGAGACATAGCCTTTCAGAAGCGCTAGCACCTTACGATCGGGTAGACCGGTACACCTACATCCCCTACATCTGCTAGTCTACCACTGTAAGAGTTCGCACAACTTAGTCAACTATGCCAGAGCCCATAATGGCTTGTGGCTGCACACGTAAGTTTCTAGCATGAAAGATCTTATGATCCCTTTGAGCCTGGGTGGCGGTCCAAAATAAAACAGGCAAGTCCTGATAGACATCAGGTGCCTCAATCCACCCAGATGTGTGTTTAAGTTGCCACCTTAGATAAACCATTAAAATTATCAACTCACATCTGTCATGGAATATCACTCACCCAATCCACGTCTACTAGCATAGCATGGCATAATAAGCAAACGTATAAGTAACTCCCAAAGGTTTCATAATAATACAGGTGATAGGTACTACCTCATCTACTTCCCATCCCACAATTTAATTAGATCCTAATCATGCAATGTGAGAGGATTGATCTAATGCAATAAAACATGGGTTGTAGAAAAGGTATGATCAAAGTGTTACTTGCCTTGCTGATGATCCGCTAGACCTAGGGAATCGAAGTAACAAGCGGCGCAATCCGGGTGATCTATCGCAGACAAACAACAAGCACACAATAAGTACTCATCTAATGCACAGGTAAAACTCGAACAATAGAACGAACCAGAAAGTTCAACTTAAGAACTCCGGTTGCAAAGAAAGAACAAACCGAACAAAGAAACGGAAAACAAACGGCGGAAGAAAACAACTCGGTTCTAGCAAGTTGAAACTAGGTTAAATTTTACCGGGGCAAAAACTTGTTTAAGTTGATTAGACGGAACGGCGGTTTCAAAACAAAACTCCAGGCGCTTGAATCACCTGATTCCGATAAACGAGCGAGAAGAAAGACTAGAACGAATATCAGATCTGAGATCACGATCGCGGAAATAAATCCGACGAAAAAGAAAACGAAGAACGGTTAAACGAATGGGCGTCGTTAACTGGGAAAAATCGGTGATCACGTTCGTTGAGACGAACGGTCCGAAAGAAGAACGAAAACCGATCTAGGGTTTTCGGAAAAGAAACCGAAGAAGAAACGGAAAACCGATCTAGGGTTTCGGAAGAAAACCGAAAAAAAAACCGGAAGAAAAAGAAAAGAATCGGAGAGAAAACGGAATGGTTCTTTTAGGAAAAACCGGACCGGGGAAGAAAAAGAAAGGCGTGGCTACCTCGGGAGGCGGGCTCCGGGCGGCGGCGGCTAAGGGCGGCGGCTATAGGCACGGGGCGGCGCTAGGCGGCGGCGGCTAAGGGCGGCGGCGGCTTGGGGCTGCGCGCTGCTGCTTGCTGCGGCTTAGGAGGAGAGGGGCTTGGGGTTTTGGTGTGAGGAGAGGGGGTAGAGGGGTATTTATATTGGTGAGGGGAGGGGGTTTCTTGGGGTAGGGGACAAGAAATAGAGTAGGAATAGGAAAGAAAAAGAGGAAACGGAGTAGGACTAAAGTCCTACTAGGACTCCAAAAGGGGCGGCGGCGGCGGCCTCCTGGCACCTGGCGCGCGCGGCGCGGGCGATGGCCTGGCCGGCCGGCTGCTGGCTGGGCCTTGGCCCAGGGCGCTGCAAGATTTTTTTTTTTAAATCGGTTTCGCGCGCAGAGAAACAAAAGAAAAACTATCTAAATGAACTCCGAAAAATCTAAAGTAAATTTTCCCCGACTCCTAAAAATGAGTCGAACAAAATGAACTTTACTCCGGACCTAAAATGCAATTTTCGAAAACGCGCATTTTTCCCTATCCAAATGAAATGCAAATAAACTCCGGCAAAACCAAAATTTGACTTATTCATTAAATCTTCATTTTTCCTAAATTTGGGAAAGTCATATTATTCCCTCTCTTATATTTTTTTAATATCGGAAAAATAATTGAAGATGAAATAAATAAATCAAATGATCCTCTTTTCAAATTTGAGAAAACTCTCAAATATGAAAATAACGAAATCTCCAACTCTCTCCGAAGGTCCTTGAGTTGCGTGAAATTTCTAGGATCGACCAAAATGCAAGAAAATATGATATGCATGATGATCTAATGCATAACATTCCAAATTAAAAATTTGGGATGTTACAAACCTACCCCCCTTAAGATGAATCTCGCCCTCGAGATTCCGGTTGGCTAGAAAATAGGTGAGGGTGGTCCTTGAGCAAATCTTCTTCTCTTTCCCAGGTGGCTTCATCCTCTGAGTGGTGGTCCCACTGAACTTTGCAAAATTTGATAACCTTGCTGCGAGTAACTCTGCTGGCATAATCAAGAATCTTGATTGGCTTCTCCTCATACGTTAAGTCGTCTTTCAACTGAATGGCTTCGAGTGGCACGGTATCTCTTAGCGGTACCTCCGCCATCTCGACGTGACATTTCTTCAGCTGAGAAACATGGAATACGTCATGAACTCCTGACAGTCCCTCTGGTAATTCCAACTTATAAGCGACTTCTCCCATACGTTGCAAGATCTTATACGGTCCAACGAAACGCGGTGCTAATTTTCCCTTAACTCCAAAGCGCTTAACTCCTCGAAGTGGGGATACTCGAAGATAAATTCTGTCTCCGGTTTCGTAAACTGTCTCCTTGCGTTTAGAGTCTGCGTAGCTCTTCTGCCTGGACTGGGCTACCTTGAGCCTATCACGAATCAACTTAACTTTCCGTTCAGACTCCTTAATCAAATCTGGTCCAAAGAATTGACGGTCTCCAACTTCGTCCCATGACAACGATGTCCTGCACCTCCTTCCGTATAAAGCTTCGAAAGGTGCCATCTTCAAACTGGTTTGATAGCTATTGTTGTAGGAAAACTCCGCATACGGCAAGTTATCGTCCCAACTAGATCCATAATCTAGTGCATAAGCTCTCAGCATATCTTCCAAAATTTGATTGACTCTCTCGGTCTGTCCATCTGTCTGCGGATGAAAAGCTGTGCTGAACTCTAATCTGGTTCCTAAAGTCTCATGCAACTGATTCCAAAACTTTGAGGTAAATTGGGTTCCTCTATCTGATACGATACTCCTTGGAACTCCATGCAAACAAATGATCCTAGTCATGTATATCCTTGCCAACTTAGCACTGGTGTAAGTGGTCTTAACTGGAATAAAATGTGCTACCTTTGTCAAACGATCAACTACTACCCATATCGAGTCATAGCCTGCTTTCGTCCTGGGTAGTCCTGTGATAAAATCCATGCCTATCTTATCCCACTTCCATTCGGGTATCGGCAATGGCTGTAACAATCCTGCTGGCTTCTGATGCTCTGCCTTTACTCTCTGGCAAACGTCACAAACTGCTACATATGCTGCAATATCCTTCTTCATTCCGGTCCACCAGAATGTTTCTTTTAAATCCAAATACATCTTGGTATTCCCTGGGTGAATCGAATACGGTGAATCATGCGCCTCCTGCAAAATCAACTTCCTGATCTCCGGGTCATTGGGCACATAAACACGGTCCTCAAACCATAGGGTATCGTGTTCATCCTCATGAAATCCCTTTGCTTTTCCTTCGCTCAATTTCTCTTGTATAGTAGCAATCTCCTTGTCAGATTTCTGGGCTTCTCTGATTTTATCCATCAATGTTGACTGAATCTCCAATTCTGCTACATAGCCTCTCGGAACTATTTCCAAGCATAGCTCACGAAGGTTTTCTGCTAACTCCTTGGGTATTTTCCCCGTCATTAGAGTATTGACATGGCTCTTACGGCTCAATGCGTCAGCTACTACATTAGCTTCTCCGAGATGGTAATGCAATCTCATGTCATAATCCTTGATGAGCTCCAACCATCTCCTTTGTCTGAGGTTCAACTCCTTCTGCGTGAAAATGTACTTCAAACTCTTGTGATCCGTGTACACCTCACAATGATTTCCAATGAGGAAATGTCTCCAAGTTTTCAATGCATGCACTACAGCTGCTAACTCCAAATCATGCGTGGCATAATTCAACTCATGAGGCTTCAGTTGTCGTGAAGCATACGAAACAACTCTCCCTTCCTGCATAAGCACTGCTCCAAGTCCTCGACGTGAAGCGTCGCAATACACCTCATAATCCTTGGTCTGATCTGGCAAAATCAATACTGGTGAGGTAACCAAGTGTTTCTTCAACTCCTGGAAACTAGCCTCACACTCCTCAGTCCATTTGAACTTAGTATCCTTCTTCAACAACTCCGTCATAGGCTTCGCAATCTTTGAGAAATTCTCAATAAATCTCCGGTAGTATCCTGCGAGTCCCAGAAAATTCCGGATCTCTCCAACTGTCGTTGGTGATTCCCATTCGGTTACGGTCTCAACCTTAGTGGGGTCAACTGCTATACCTTCTCCGGATATAACGTGTCCGAGGAATCCAACTTCCTTCAACCAAAACTCACATTTGCTGAATTTGGCATATAACTGATGTTCCCTTAGATTCTCCAAAACCAAACGCAAATGTTCCTTATGCTCCTCTTCATTCTTTGAATAAACCAGAATGTCATCAATCAACACTACGACGAACTTATCCAAAAACTCCATAAACACTTTGTTCATTAGGTTCATAAAATAGGCAGGTGCGTTAGTCAATCCAAATGACATAATGGTATACTCATACAGTCCATATCTCATGGTGAATGCTGTCTTAGGTATGTCCTGCTCTCGAATCTTCAATTGATGGTACCCTGATCGCAAATCAATCTTGGAAAACACTTTAGCTCCTTGCAACCGATCAAACAGATCATTGATCATTGGCAGTGGGTACTTATTCTTGATGGTTACTTCATTCAATCCCCGATAATCTACGACCATCCTTAATGATCCATCCTTCTTTTCCACTAGAAGTACGGGTGATCCCCAAGGCAAAGAACTTGGGAGAATGTAACCTTTATCCAATAACTCCTTAATCTGATTCTTAATTTCTACCAAATCCTTTGCTGGCATCCGGTACGGTCGCTTCGATATTGGGCCTGTACCTGGCAATAACTCAATCAAAAACTCAATGTATCTATCCGGTGGCATGCCTGGCAATTCCTCAGGAAATACATCAGGAAAATCCTTTACCACTGGTACTTCCTCCTGCACAACTCCTGATAAGGAATTTACTTGTGTCCTGTTTGGCACATGCCGGGATATATACTTGATCCTACTTCCTTCTGGTGTGGTAAGCAAAATTGTCTTACTGGCGCAATCGATGTTTCCTACATACATCGACAGCCAATCCATACCAAGAATCACATCCAGACCTTGGGATTCCAGAATAATTAAATCCGTTGGGAAAACATGCCTTCCTATACTTAATGGCACTTGAAAACATCTTTGTCTGGCCATGTACTCCGCTCCTGGTGAGCTTACTAGCATAGGTGTTTTAAGAATCCTAGTGGGCAGGCTATACTTTTCCACAAATCCCCTTGATATGTATGAATGCGATGCACCAGTATCAAAAAGAACGAGTGCAGTAAATGACTTAACCAAAAACTTACCTATTACTGCATCGGGCTGATCTTCAACCTCCTCCACATTAACGTGGTTCACCTGTCCCCTATTGAAAGGGTTCGGCTTCTTCCCAGAGCTTCCATTGCCATTTCCATTCTGGCCTTCAGGACATTCATTTGCATAATGCCTGGCTTCGAACACTTATAGCAAGTGACGTGGCTCAAGTCCTTTTTGGCTGGGGTGGATGGGATGGTCCGGTTCTGGCCGTTGCTTCCTCCATTCCCATTACCATTCTTGTGGCCATTATGGTTGTGCGAGCTACCTCCTCCATGGGTGTGCTGAAACTGAAATCCCGGTTTAGGGGCAAAACGGGGCTTCTGCTGGGCTCCAGAGTTATACTTCCCCTGTCCATATTTCCTCTTACGGTTCTCAATCTGCTGTTGCTTTCCTTCAATCATGATGGCACGATCTACCAACTCCTGGTAGTTGTTGAAACTCGCTACCATCAACTGCATGCTTAGTTCATCATTCAGTCCCTCCAGAAACTTCTCCTGCTTAGCTGCATCCGTAGCAACGTCATCTGGGGCATAACGTGCTAACTTGCTGAAGTCGTCAACGTACTGGCCAACTGTCCTTCCTCCTTGGCGTAAGTTGCGAAACTCACGCTTATTTATGGCCATAGCTCCTGCTGAAACATGGGCAGTGCGGAAAGCTTGCTGGAAATGATCCCATGTGACAGTGTCAACTGGGTAAGTGGCTGTGAAATTCTCCCACCATGCTGCCGCGGGTCCGTCAAGCTGATGTGCGGCAAACTTCACTTTCTCACCATCCGTGCATCCTACAGTGGTCAACTCCCTTCCTATCTTGCGGAGCCAATCGTCTGCTACTATCGGCTCGGTGCTACTAGAAAACACCGGCAGATTTAGCCTAAGGAAACGAGCTAAATGGTCAACAGGTGGTGGTGGTGGTGGGTTGTTGTTGTTGTTCTGCTGGTTCTGGACTAACATCTGCATCAATTGATTCTGCTGCTGGATCAATTGAGTGAGCTCCGGTGGAAATCCATTGTCACGTCTCGGAGGCATCTGAGGGTTTAGAAAAGACGAGAATTAAGAATAGATGGGGTCTAAAGGGAAAACACTACCCATATGCACATGAGCAAATGCACACAAAATCACTTCAATCAATCAAACAAGGGCTTACAACGGTCTAACTATCGCAAAAGTGCTCGACTATTGTGTTTACATGGGGGAAATACTACTACTATCTGGTGGTCATCTAGAAATTTGAACCGGTGGAAGACTCCATGATATCTGCTCCAGCTTCGTCTTCAAAGTCGGGTTCACTTGGATCCGAATCGGTGTCGTCGATGATGATGTAGTTGTCCGGACATGCGACGTACTCGTCTTCCTCTTTGGATGCTAACTTCCTCTTGAGTTCTTCAATCTCCTGCTTAAGATCGCCATTGTGTCTCGCTAGAGCTACGATCTCGTCCATGTAGTCCTTGCGTGTAGACTTCAGTTCTCCTTCTAGCTCGATGATCCTTGCCTTTGCATTCTTCAACTCTATCATATCATTGCACATCTGGTTCTCGTGGCGTCGAATGTGCTGGTTTAACTCCTGGATGAAAGATGCAATGGATCTATCCTTCTTGGTGCTGACTAACTCCCATTGTTCATCTCGGCGTCCGCAAATCTGGTAGATAGTGTCCTTGAGGTCTTCTTGATAAACTTCTCCAATGCGTCCTATGGTGATATGAGCTGCCATGCTCCTTCCCAGACTCCAGGTTGGTGCATTGAAAACACTATCTATAGGCTTCGTGATTGGCATGAATGTCCTTCCCGGAACGTGAGCTTGAATCTTCCAGCGCTCCTCTTCAGGCAGAGTGGCGTTGAAGGTTCCCGTGAAGCTTGGTAATCCAATGTTCAGGTACTTGGTGACTTCCTTCAGGTGAAATCCAAATGGTGTGCCTTCATCAAGTTGAGTGTACTTAATCTTCGCGTGCGTCATCCTAAAAGAGTAGAAAAGATGAGGAGTTAGAAAATGAGAAGAGAATGGTGATCTATGGCTTTAACTTAGTGGTCGTGTCCTACAGTCAGCGTGTGCTCTGATACCATCTCTGTGGCGACCCGACCCGAATGGATCAAGTCTACTGTGCTCGGGTGTCATCCCTGGATCAGTAATGCTGACACCACACAGTACATCGAAGGATTTATAGCAGAGTGGCAATCACACACTTAATACATCGTTGTCTCAAAGAGAACTTATTACAATAAATATGGCTTAAGGCCATCTAATGTCGATAACAGCGGAAGACTTGGAAGATAAATGGGTCCATCAACTCCAACGGCATCACTGAGTATAGAACCACGACCTAAAAACACCTTACTCGTCGTCTGAAAAGTCTGCAACATGAGAAGTTGCAGCCCCAAAACGGGTCAGCACATGGAATATGCTAGCAAAGTAACACATAGAGAGTAATGGAATGAAACAGCTATACTATATGCATATATGGCTGGTGGAAAGCTCTATGGTTACAGTTTTTTGCGTAAAGCCAGTTTTTCCCTACTGCAAAGGAATAAATTTATTTAACTATCATGGTGGTTGTGAAACATCGAGAATGGTTGACAGCATTTCGATCCCAATTAAGTGAACAATCAAAACCCAACAACATTAATTAGAAGTAACATGTTGAGATTCACATGATATTCAAGTACTAGATACTCAAGATGTCCATAACCGGGGACACGGCTAATCATGATTAGTTTGTACACTCTGCAGAGGTTTGCGCACTTTTCCCCACAAGACTCGATCGCCTCCATTGGATTTCTCGCACTACACGATGTTTGAGAAACGGATGACCGAGACATAGCCTTTCAGAAGCGCTAGCACCTTACGATCGGGTAGACCGGTACACCTACATCCCCTACATCTGCTAGTCTACCACTGTAAGAGTTTCGCACAACTTAGTCAACTATGCCAGAGCCCATAATGGCTTGTGGCTGCACACGTAAGTTTCTAGCATGAAAGATCTTATGATCCCTTTGAGCCTGGGTGGCGGTCCAAAATAAAACAGGCAAGTCCTGATAGACATCAGGTGCCTCAATCCACCCAGATGTGTGTTTAAGTTGCCACCTTAGATAAACCATTAAAATTATCAACTCACATCTGTCATGGAATATCACTCACCCAATCCACATCTACTAGCATAGCATGGCATAATAAGCAAACGTATAAGTAACTCCCAAAGGTTTCATAATAATACAGGTGATAGGTACTACCTCATCTACTTCCCATCCCACAATTTAATTAGATCCTAATCATGCAATGTGAGAGGATTGATCTAATGCAATAAAACATGGGTTGTAGAAAAGGTATGATCAAAGTGTTACTTGCCTTGCTGATGATCCGCTAGACCTAGGGAATCGAAGTAACAAGCGGCGCAATCCGGGTGATCTATCGCAGACAAACAACAAGCACACAATAAGTACTCATCTAATGCACAGGTAAAACTCGAACAATAGAACGAACCAGAAAGTTCAACTTAAGAACTCCGGTTGCAAAGAAAGAACGAACCGAACAAAGAAACGGAAAACAAACGGCGGAAGAAAACAACTCGGTTCTAGCAAGTTGAAACTAGGTCAAATTTTACCGGGGCAAAAACTTGTTTAAGTTGATTAGACGGAACGGCGGTTTCGAAACGAAACTCCAGGCGCTTGAATCACCTGATTCCGATAAACGAGCGAGAAGAAAGACTAGAACGAAGATCGGATCTGAGATCACGATCGCGGAAATAAATCCGACGAAAAAGAAAACGAAGAACGGTTAAACGAACGGGCGTCGTTAACCGGGAAAAATCGGTGATCACGTTCGTTGAGACGAACGGTCCGAAAGAAGAACGAAAACCGATCTAGGGTTTTCGGAAAAGAAACCGAAGAAGAAACGGAAAACCGATCTAGGGTTTCAGAAGAAAACCGAAACAAAAACCGGAAGAAAAAGAAAAGAATCGGAGAGAAACGGAACGGTTCTTTTAGGAAAAACTGGACCGGGGAAGAAAAAGAAAGGCGCGGCTACCTCGGAAGGCGGGCTCCGGGCGGCGGCGGCTAAGGGCGGCGGCGGCGGTGGCTATAGGCGCGGGGCGGCGCTAGGCGGCGACAGCTAAGGGCGGCGGCGGCTTGGGGCTGCGCGCTGCTGCTTACTGCGGCTTAGGAGGAGAGGGGCTTGGGGTTTTGGTGTGAGGAGAGGGGGGGTAGAGGGGTATTTATATTGGTGAGGGGAGGGGGTTTCTTGGGGTAGGGGACGAGAAATAGAGTAGGAATAGGCAAGAAAAAGAGGAAACGGAGTAGGACTAAAGTCCTACTAGGACTCCAAAAGGGGCGGCGGCGGCGGCCTCCTGGCGCCTGGCGCGCGCGGCGCGGGCGATGGCCTGGCCGGCCGGCTGCTGGCTGGGCCTTGGCCCAGGGCGCTGCAAGATTTTTTTTTAAATCGGTTTCGCGGGCAGAGAAACAAAAGAAAAACTGTCTAAACGAACTCCGAAAAATCTAAAGTAAATTTTCCCCGACTCCTAAAAATGAGTCGAACAAAATGAACTTTACTCCAGACCTAAAATGCAATTTTCGAAAACACGCATTTTTCCCTATCCAAATGAAATGCAAATAAACTCCGGCAAAGCCAAAATTTGACTTATTCATTAAATCTTCATTTTTCCTAAATTTCGGAAAGTCATATTATTCCCTCTCTTATATTTTTTTAATATCGGAAAAATAATTGAAGATGAAATAAATAAATCAAATGATCCTCTTTTCAAATTTGAGAAAACTCTCAAATATGAAAATAACGAAATCTCCAACTCTCTCCGAAGGTCCTTGAGTTGCGTGAAATTTCTAGGATCGACCAAAATGCAAGAAAATATGATATGCATGATGATCTAATGCATGACATTCCAAATTAAAATTTTGGGATGTTACATCCTTGCTTTTCTCATACTTCAGTCACACAGTATCAGTTGGCGGCCACAAAGGCATTAGCTATTACAAGGTTGTGGAGATAGCAAGTTGATAGGATTAAGTATTTATAGTTTTCCAGCAATAACATATGCCAAGAAAAAATCATGTATTTTGCAGTACTTACTTCATACATGTTTTTCGTTCGTCGATCATTATTGAGGTAAAATATCTTATCATCTAATATAGACTATGTTATTCATATTTCTAATATATAAAAGTTAGTTTCACAAAATAGTTAAGTATGCTCTCTGTTTAGTTAGTAGTCAGAAAGGAAATCCTTAAGCTATTGTAATAATGTCTCCACATGCGTTGGAATTGTTTATAATGTCTATTCCTTCCATGTTTAGTATATCTTAGTAAAACTTCATTTTGCTACACCGAAGAAAATAAATTCATGACATTCACATGACATTCACTGAATTACTTAGTGCCCTGTTTGCAAAAATGACCTATATTTTATCAGTTGCTTTGATATTACCTATGTTATCCCTTTTCTTTGATATCATGTAAGAAAAATGTATGAGGTCATTTGTTAATTGTAGTTCCTTCCTTATCCATGTATCATTGGAAAATAGCCCATTACTTGGCTGCTTTTCCAAGTAGACTTCTATGTTTGGTCGTCGCTATATTTCTAAAATGCCATTATGAATTTTTTTGACCAAATATTATAAACCTAAATCTGCATGGTAATTCTGATCCCCCATACAAGTCTGGTCTCCAGTGGTGACTAGGATATTAAGCCCGCAGGTCCAAATATCTCCAATGAACTGATGTTATTTCTATATGTTGATACTTTAGTTATGAATATTGGAAACATTTGTCCATTTTTATCTACTTCAACGTATTATGAAGCCGAGAAATTTCACCTCATTTTAAATTGGATACAAACCTCCTTTATAGCGTTGTGTTCTTATGTTGTATGTGCTTAAAAGATGGAGAAGATGTCATACTACTTCCATATACAAGATTTACGCATCTTCGTAGTTATTACACCAATGTATGCAGTGTTGATAATAAGGATCTTCCTGAACCAATTGTATTTTTTTCCTATGGATAAGCATCGGGCATTTTTCATGCTTTAGAAATTATCGTACGGCTTTTAGAAGGCTTTTCCCCTATATTTAAAAATCTTAAATTTATTCATAAATAATTGTTGATCAATATCATTCACTATCATCTATTTTTCTAATGATAGTCCGTGCAGTTGCATGGGTCTTGTGGTACAAATGCCAGCATGGACGGTCTAACATTAAGTAGATGTTGTGTCGAGGACCACTGCCAAAATTTACTATGCTTAATAATTAAAATCATTCGCTACATCAGGTTAGAGAAGTTTCCTTTTTAAAAAGTTGCTGTACTAGCTTCTTGATTTTTTGAACATGAGAAATATGGATGATGCAATTGATATATCCTAATAATAAATTGGCATACACGAAGATGTTTGATGTATTGATTTGTTTTGTTTTTCTCACTGGAGTCATGAATTGTTCTATTTGTGCACAAATAGAGATAAGGACTCACTAAATCTTAATACATTAAACCATCGGCCTCAACATTGAATTTATAGACCATTGTTAGAGGTCACATTAAGGAAAATATGGTTACTGATTACATCCTCCGTTAAACAATAAGAACCCCCCCCCCCCCTCTAAATTAACTCTAATTTTATCACCCCTGGATTCTTTAACCCAAAAGAGTATCGAGATATTCCAGCTGACATTCTCAATATAATAGCCCGTGCAAATGCACGGGTTGACGACTAGTACATACTTAATCCTTTTTCCCTCTGGGGTGGTGAGATAAATCGACTTACTAGCACAGTCAATACTTCCTCCATACTTTGACATCCAGTCCATCCCTAATATCACATCCAATCCTTGTGACTCCAAGATAATTAGGTCGGACGGAAAAACATGTGTGCCAATGGTTAGGGGTATCTGGTCGCACCATCGGCTAGCCATGTACTCTGCTCTGGGTGAACTCACTAGAAGAGGGGTCCTATTACCGCGTCCGGCTGCTCTTCAACCTCCTCCATGTTAACATGGTTAAGTTGTCCTTTGTTGAATGGGTTAGGCTTCTTCCCAGTGCTCCCATTTTCGTTTCCATTCCTTCCTTCAGGGCAATCATTGGCATAGTGCCCTGTCTTCCCGCACTTAAAGCAAGTAACTTTACTTAGGTCTCTTTTGGTGGGTGTGGCGGGGTTGGAGCGGTTCTGATTGTTGTCAGCTCCGTTCCCATTTCCATTATTAGCACCATTGTGATTATGCGATCCTCCTCCAGTGTGGTTGTGACCTCCATGGTTATGAACAAGTCCTCCCGAGTTCGGAGTTAGGCGAGGCTTCTGCTGGGCTCCTGAGTTATACTTCCCTTGTCCGTACTTCCTCTTACGGTTCTCAATCTGCTGCTGCTTCCCTTCAATCATAAGAGCCTTATCTACCAACTCCTGGTAGTGGTTGAAGGTTGCTACCATCAACTGCATGCTCATCTCATCATTCAGCCCTTCCATAAACTTCTCCTGCTTCGCGGCATCTGTGGCCACATCATCAGGGGCATAGCGAGATAACTTTCTAAACTCATCCACGTACTGAGCCACAGTACGGTTCCCCTGGCGTAAGTTGCGGAACTCCCGCTTCTTCATCTGCATAGCTCCAGTTGAGACATGGGCTGTGCGGAAAGCTTGCTGAAACTGGTCCCATGTCACTGTGGCTATGGGGTAGGTGACAGTGTAATTCTCCCACCATGATGCTGCTGGTCCATCCAACTGATGTGCGGCAAAACGCAACTTCTCAACATCAGTGCATCCTGCAGTGGTTAACTCCCTCCCAATCCTGCGGAGCCAATCATCTACAACTATGGGCTCGGTGCTACTAGAAAACACCGGCGGTTGTAACCTTAGAAAGCGGGCTAGGTTGTCCACTGGTGGCGGGTTGTCGTTGTTGTTGTTGTTGTTGTTGTTGTTGTTGTTGTTGTTGCCCTGGTTCTGAACTAACAACTGCATCAGGGTATTCTGCTGCTGGATCAACTGAGTGAGCTCCGGTGGGAAAGCAAAACCGGGGTCACGTCTCGGAGGCATCTAATGGGTTTAGAGGGGAGAGATCAGAATAGAATGGGGTCTAATGAGAAAGCACTACCCATATGCACATGAGACAAACACAATCATTTCACTCAATCAATCAAGCAAGGGCATACAAGCAGTCTAGAACTATCGCAAAAGTGCTCTACTACTACTAATTACATGGGGGAAATACTAATAACTTATGGTGGTCATCTAGAAATTTTGATCGGTGGAAGACTCCATGATGTCTGCTCCAGCTTCGTCTTCAAAGCCATCAACACTAGGATCGGAATCGGTGTCGTCGATGATGATGTAGTCCTCGGGGCGAATCTCCTTGGGTTCTTCGTCTTCTTCTACTGGTGTGGGGTCTCCCATGAATACTCCGATCTTCTTAACTAGGTCGTCATTCTTCTCCAGTAGTGTCTTGATTTCCTCCTCATATCCATCTCGTGTAAACTTGAGTTCTTCCTCCAGCTCGATGATCCTAGTCTTCGCCTTCTTCAAGTCCATCATGTCCGCGCACATCTGCTTCTCCTGACATCGAATGTGCTGGTTTAACTCCTGGATGAAAGCTCAAATGGATCTATCCTTCTTAGTGCTGATTACTTCCCATTGCTCGTCTCGGCGCCCACATATTTGGTAGATAGTGTCCTTGAGTTCCCTGTTGTAGACTTCTCCAATGCGTCCCATGGTAATGTGGGCTGCCATGCTCTTTCCTAAACTCCAGGTTGGTGCGTCGAAAGAAAATTCTATGGGTTTGGAAGATGGCGAGAATGTCCTTCCTGGAACTTGTACTTGAATCATACAGCGCTCCTCCTCTGGTAAGGTGGCGTTGTACGTCCCGGTGAAGCTTGGTATTCCAATGTTCAAGTACCTAGTGACTTCCTTCAAGTGGCGTCCAAAAGGTGTGTCTTCATCCGGTTGTGCAGACTTGTTCTTCATCTCCGTCATCCTAAAGAGTAGAAAATGGAGAGGAGTCAGAAATGAGAAGAGAATAGTGATCTATGGCTTTAGCTTAGTGGTCGTGTCCTACACTCAACGTGTGCTCTGATACCATCTTGTAGCGACCCGACCTCAAACGGTCAAGTCTCTGTGCTTCAGTGTCATCCCTGGATCGATAATGCTGACACACATAGTACTCGGAGGATTTATAACAGAGTAGCAATCACACACTTACTACATCGAATGTCTCCAAAGAGAACTTATTACAATAACATGGCTTAAGGCCATCTAATGCGATAACAGCGGAAGGCTTGGAAGATAAGTGAGTCCATCATCTCCAACGGCATAGCTGAGCTGCACGACAACGACCTAACGAGCCTTACTCCTCGTCTGAAAAGTCTACAACATAATACGTTGCAGCCCGAGAACGGGTCAGCACATGGAATATGCTGGCAAAGTAACACAGTAGAGCAAGAACAGAATAATGCTATCACTACATGCATATTGGGCTGGTGGAAAGCTCTATGGTTACAGTTTTGTGTAAAGCCAATTTTTTCCTACAACAAAGGAATAGATTTTATTTAACTATCATGGCAGTTGAACAACATTGAGAAGGTAACCCCAACTCAATCCCAATTAAAGTATTTAATAACCCAACAAATTGAATTAAGAGTGATGAGATACATGTGATAACCCAAGTACTAGATACTCAAGATTGTCCATAACTGGGGACACGGCTAACCATGATTAGATTGTACACTCTGCAAAGGTTTGCGCACTTTTCCCCACAAGACCCGATCGCCTCCGTTGGAATTCTCGCGCTGCAGGGTGTTTGAGAAACAGATGACCGAGACACAGTCTTTCAGAAACATTAACTCTTTACTCCGGGTAGACCATACCAAACCTACAAAACCAACTACCTGCTGATCTACCTCTTCAAGAGCTTCACATAACTTACTCAACTATGCTAGAGCCCATACTAGCTTGTGGCTGCACACGGAAGTTTCTAGCATGAATCATCTCAGTTCCCTTTGAGCCTGGGTGGCGGTCCATAGGAAGATAACACGGGTAGCCCAGGATTTCCAAAAAAACAGACAACACTGGGTTCCCCAGGTGCCTCAGTCCACCTAGATGTGTATTCAAGTTGCCACCTTAAGTTGAACCATTAATTAACAATCTCACATATGTCATGGATTTCACTCAAACCCAAACAATGTCTACGAGCATAGCATAGCAATAAGCAACGCCTAGAAGTAACTCCCAAGGGTTTGATATTAACAGGGTAATAGGTTCTACCTCAATAACTACTTCCCAACCCATAAGTTAAAGACATCCTAATCATGCAATGTTTGAGGATTGGAACTAATGCATAAAAACTGGGTATGAAAAGAATATGATCAATGTGTTACTTGCCTTGCTGATGATCCGTGAAACCTAGAGACTCGTAGTAACACGCTTCGCACTCTGGGTGTTCTATCGCAAACAAAAAATAACATACATAAGCAACAAGCAAAGATGCACAAGAAAAACTCAAATAAGAGGGGTTGACCAGAAAGTTCAACTTAAGAACTCCGGTACTCAAAAAGAATCAAATCACACGGAGCAACGAAACTCAAACGGCGAGAGAAACAAGATCCGTTTACTAATCTGGACCTAGGTTAAATTTTACAGTAGCAAAATCTTGTGCAAGTTGGTTAAACAGAAAGAGGGTCTCGAGCCAAAGATCTAGGCGCTTGAATCGCCTGATTCCGTCTAACGAGCGAAAAGATAAACAGAAACTAAGATCGGATCAGAAATCGCGATCGAGAATAATCGTGGATAAATCCAACAAAAAGAAAACTGGCGAACAGGCTAACGAATGAGCGTTCGTTAACTTTAACTAATGGGCGAAAACCGTTCGTTAAAACAAACGTACGGACGAACGTCCGGTAATTAGAAGATTCGAGAAAAACCGGCGAACTGATTTAAAAACGAACTAGGGTTTTTAAAAAAACCGAATGGTTTTTAAAAAAACCGACGACTCGGGATCCGGCGCGGTATCTCCGGCGAGGGGCTCCGGCGAGGTGGAGTTGGGCGGCGGGGTTCGGCGGCGGGGCGGCGGGGTTCGGCGGCGCGGGCGGCGGGGGCTGCAGGCGCGGGCGGCGGCGGCTGCGGGGCGGCGGTGGTGTGGTGGCGGGGGGGCTGTTGGAAATATGCCCTAGAGGCAATAATAAAATGGTTATTATTATATTTCTTTGTTCATGATAATTGTCTATTGTTCATGCTATAATTGTGTTATTCGGAAATCGTAATACATGTGTGAATACATAGACCACAACACGTCCCTAGTGAGCCTCTAGTTGACTAGCTCGTTGATCAAAAGATAGTCATGGTTTCCTGACTATGGACATTGGATGTCATTGATAACGGGATCACATCATTAGGAGAATGATGTGATGGACAAGACCCAATCCTAAGCATAGCTCAAAGATCGTGTAGTTCGTTTGCTATAGCTTTTCCGAATGTCAAGTATCATTTCCTTAGACCATGAGATTGTGCAACTCCCGGATACCGTAGGAGTGCTTTGGGTGTGCCAAACGTCACAACGTAACTGGGTGACTATAAAGGTACACTACGGGTATCTCCGAAAGTGTCTGTTGGGTTGGCACGAATCGAGACTGGGATTTGTCACTCCGTATGATGGAGAGGTATCTCTGGGCCCACTCGGTAATGCATCATCATAATGAGCTCAATGTGAGTAAGTGGTTGATCACGGGATCATGCATTATGGTACGAGTAAAGTGACTTGCCGGTAACGAGACTGAACGAGGTATTGGGATACCGATGATCGAGTCTCGGGCAAGTAACGTATGGATTGACAAAGGGAATTGTATACGGTATTGATCGAATCCTCGACATCGTGGTTCATCCGATGAGATCATCGAGGAGCATGTGGGAGCCAACATGGATATCCAGATCCCGCTATTGGTTATTGACCGTAGAGTCGTCTCGGTCATGTCTGCGTGTCTCCCGAACCCGTAGGGTCTACACACTTAAGGTTCGGTGATGCCAGGGTTGTTGAGATATTAGTATACGGTAACCCGAAAGTTGTTCGGAGTCCCAGATGAGATCCCGGACGTCACGAGTAGTTCCGGAATGGTCCGGAGGTGAATATTTATATATGGGAAGTCAAGTTTCGGCCATCGGGAAAGTTTCGAGGGTAATCGGTATTGTACCGGGACCACCGGGTGGGACCACCTATCCCGGAGGGCCCCATGGGCTAAAGTGGGAGGGGAACCAGCCCCTAGTGGGCTGGTGCGCCCCCCTTGGGCCTCCCCCTGCGCCTAGGGTTGGAAACCCTACGGGTGGGGGCGCCCCACTTGGCTTGGGGGGCACTCCACCCCCCTTGGCCGCCGCCCCCCTTGGAGATTGCATCTCCTAGGGCCGGCGCCCCCCTACGGGTCCTATATATAGTGGGGGGGAGTGAGGGCAGCCGCACCCTAGCCCCTGGCGCCTCCCTCTCCCTCCCGTGACACTCCTCCCTCTCCCTGAGCTTGGCGAAGCCCTGCCGAGATCACCGTTGCTTCCACCACCACGCCGTCGTGCTGCTGGATCTTCATCAACCTCTCCTCCCCCTTGCTAGATCAAGTTGGAGTAGACGTCTTCCCAACCGTACGTTTGTTGAACGCGGAGGTGCCGTCCGTTCGGCGCTAGGTTATCGGTGATTTGGATCACGACGAGTACGACTCCATCAACCCCGTTCTCTTGAACGCTTCCGCGCGTGATCTACAAGGGTATGTAGATGCACTCCCCTCTCCCTCGTTGCTAGATGACTCCATAGATTAATCTTGGTGATGCGTAGAAAATTTTAAAATTCTGCTACATTCCCCAACAATGGCATCATGAGCTAGGTCTATGCGTAGTTTCTATGCACGAGTAGAACACAAAGCAGTTGTGGGCGTGGATATTGTCAATTTTCTTGCCGTTACTAGTATTATCATGATTTGGCGGCATCGTGGGATGAAGTGGCCCGGACCGACCTTACATGTACGCTTACGTGAGACTGGTTCCACCGATTGACATGCACTAGTTGCATAAGGTGGCTGGCGGGTGTCTGTCTCTCCCACTTTAGTCGGATCGGATTCGATGAAAAGGGTCCTTATGAAGGGTAAATAGAAATTGGCATATCACGTTGTGGTTTCAGCGTAGGTAAGAAACGTTCTTGCTATAAACCTATAGCAGCCACGTAAAAACTTGCAACAACAATTAGAGGACATCTAATTTGTTTTTGCAGCATGTGCCGTGTGATGTGATATGGCCAAAAGGATGTGATGAATGATATATGTGATGTATGAGATTGATCATGTTCTTGTAATAGGAATCACGACTTGCATGTCGATGAGTATGACAACCGGCAGGAGCCATAGGAGTTGTCTTAATATATTTATGACATGCGTGTCAACATAAACGTCATGTAATTACTTTACTTTATTGCTAAAGCGTTAGCCATAGTAGTAGAAGTAATAGATGACGAGACAACTTCAAGAAGACACGATGATGGAGATCATGGTGTCATGCCGGTGACAACGATGATCATGAAGCCCCGAAGATGGAGATCAAAAGGAGCAAATGATACTGGCCATATCATGAAACTATTTGATTGCATGTGATGTTTATCATGTTTTGCATCTTATTTGCTTAGAACGACGGTAGCTCAAATAAGATGATCCCTTGTAATAATTTCAAGAAAGTGTTCCCCCTAACTGTGCACCGTTGCGAAGGTTCGTTGTTTCGAAGCACCACGTGATGATCGGGTGTGATAGATTCTAACGTTCGAATACAACGGGTGTAAGCCAGATTTACACACGCAATACACTTGGGTTGACTTGACGAGCCTAGCATGTACAGACATGGCCTCGGAACACGGAAGACCGAAAGGTTGAGCATGAGTCGTATAGAAGATACGATCAACATGAAGATGTTCACCGATGTTGACTAGTCCGTCTCACGTGATGATCGGACACGGCCTAGTTGACTCGGATCATGTTTCACTTAGATGACTAGAGGGATGTCTATCTGAGTGGGAGTTCATTGAATAATTTGATTAGATGAACTTAATTATCATGAACTTTGTCTAAAATCTTTACACTATGTCTTGTAGATCAAATGGCCCACGCTAATGTTGCCCTCAACTTCAATGCGTTCCTAGAGAAAACCAAGCTGAAAGACGATGGCAACAACTATACAGACTGGGTTCGGAACCTGAGGATCATCCTCATAGCTGCCAAGAATGATTATGTCCTAGAAGTACCGCTAGGTGACGCACCCATCCCAGAGAACCAAGACGTTATGAACGCTTGGCAGTCACATGTTGATGATTACTCCCTCGTTCAGTGCGTCAAGCTTTACAGCTTAGAACCGGGGCTCCAAAAGCGTTTTGAGAGACACGGAGCATATGAGATGTTCGAAGAGCTGAAAATGGTTTTCCAAGCTCATGCCCGGGTCGAGAGATATGAAGTCTCCGACAAGTTCTTCAGTTGTAAGATGGAGGAAAACAGTTCTGTCAGTGAGCACATACTCAAAATGTCTGGGTTGCATAACCGCTTGACTCAGCTGGGAGTTAATCTCCCGGATGACGCGGTCATTGACAGAATCCTTCAGTCGCTTCCACCGAGCTACAAGAGCTTTGTGATGAACTTCAATATGCAGGGGATGGAAAAGAGCATTCCTGAGGTATATTCAATGCTGAAATCAGCGGAGGTGGAAATCAAAAAGGAACATCAAGTGTTGATGGTGAATAAAACCACTAAGTTCAAGAAAGGCAAGGGTAAAAAGAACTTCAAGAAGGACGGCAAGGGAGTTGCCGCGCCCGTTAAGCAAGCTGCCGGGAAGAAGCCAAAGAATGGACCCAAGCCCGAGACTGAGTGTTTTTATTGCAAGGGAAGTGGTCACTGGAAGCGGAACTGCCCGAAATACTTAGCGGACAAGAAGGCCGGCAACACTAAAGGTATATGTGATATACATGTAATTGATGTGTACCTTACCAGTACTCATAGTAGCTCTTGGGTATTTGATACCGGTGCGGTTGCTCACATTTGTAACTCAAAGCAGGAGCTGGGGAATAAGCGGAGACTGGCGAAGGACGAGGTGACGATGCGCGTCGGGAATGGTTCCAAGGTCGATGTGATCGCCGTCGGCACGCTACCTCTACATTTACCTACGAGATTAGTTTTAAACCTCAATAATTGTTATTTAGTGCCAGCTTTGAGCATGAACATTGTATCAGGATCTCGTTTAATTCGAGATGGCTACTCATTTAAATCCGAGAATAATGGTTGTTCTATTTATATGAGAGATATGTTTTATGGTCATGCTCCGCTGGTGAATGGTTTATTCTTAATGAATCTCGAGCGTAATGTTACACATATTCATAGTGTGAATACCAAAAGTTGTAAGGTTGATAATGATAGTCCCACATACTTGTGGCACTGCCGCGTTGGTCACATAGGTGTCAAATGCATGAAGAAGCTCCATGCAGATGGACTTTTGGAGTCTCTTGATTACGAATCATTTGACATGTGCGAACCATGCCTCATGGGTAAAATGACCAAGACTCCGTTCTCAGGAACAATGGAGCGAGCAACCAACTTATTGGAAATCATACATACTGATGTGTGCTGTCCAATGAGCGTTGAGGCTCGCGGTGGCTATCGTTATGTTCTCACCCTCACTGATGACTTGAGTAGATATGGGTATGTCTACTTAATGAAACACAAGTCTGAGACCTTTGAAAAGTTCAAGGAATTTCAGAGTGAGGTTGAAAATCGATGTGACAGAAAAATCAAGTTCTTGCGATCAGATCGTGGGGGAGAATACTTGAGTCACAAATTTGGCACACACTGAAGGAAATGTGGAATAGTTTCACAACTCACGCCGCCTGGAACACCTCAGCGTAATGGTGTGTTCGAACGTCATAATCGCACTCTATTGGATATGGTGCGATCTATGATGTCTCTTACCGATTTACCGCTATCATTTTGGGCCTATGCTTTAGAGACTGCCGCATTCACTTTAAATAGGGCTCCATCGAAATCCGTTGAGATGACACCGTATGAATTATGGTTTGGGAAGAAACCTAAGCTGTCATTTCTAAAAGTTTGGGGATGCGATGCTTATGTCAAGAAACTTCAACCTGAAAAGCTCGAACCCAAATCGGAAAAATGCGTCTTCATAGGATACCCTAAAGAAACTATTGGGTATACCTTCTACCTCAGATTCGAAGGCAAGATCTTTGTTGCCAAGAATGGATCCTTTCTAGAGAAAGAGTTTCTCTCGAAAGAAATAAGTGGGAGGAAAGTAGAACTCGATGAAGTATTACCTCTTGAACCGGTAAGTGGCCCAGCTCAAGAAAATGTTCCTGAGGTGCCTGCACCGACTAGAGAGGAAGTTAATGATGATGATCATGAAACTTCAGATCAAGTTGCTACTGAACTTCGTAGGTCCACAAGGACACGTTCTGCACCAAAGTGATATGGCAACCCTGTCCTAGAAATCATGTTGTTAGACAACGGTGAACCTTCGAACTATGAGGAAGCGATGGCGGGCCCATATTCCGACAAATGGCTGGAAGCCATGAAATCCGAGATAGGATCCATGTATGAAAACGAAGTATGGACTTTGACTGACTTTCCCGATGATCGGCGAGCCATAGAAAATAAATGGATCTTTAAGAAGAAGACAGACGCGGATGGTAATGTAACCATCTATAAAGCTCGGCTTGTCGCTAAGGGTTATCGGCAAGTTCAAGGGGTTGACTATGATGAGACTTTCTCACCTGTAGCGAAGCTGAAGTCCGTCCGAATCATGTTAGCAATTGCCGCATTCTATGATTGTGAGATATGGTAATTGGACGTCAAAACGGCATTCCTTAATGGTTTCCTTAAGGAAGAATTGTATATGATGCAGCCGGAAGGTTTTGTCGATCCTAAGAATGCTGACAAGGTGTGCAAGCTCCAACGCTCGATCTATGGGCTGGTGCAAGCATCTCGGAGTTGGAACATTCATTTTGATGAGATGATCAAAGCGTTTGGGTTTACGCAGACTTATGGAGAAGCCTGCATTTACAAGAAAGTGAGTGGGAGCTCTGTAGCATTTCTCATATTGTATGTGGATGACATACTGTTGATGGGAAATGATATAGAATTCTTGTAAAGCATAAAGGCCTACTTGAACAAGTGTTTTTCAATGAAGGATCTTGGAGAAGCTGCTTACATATTAGGCATCAAGATCTATAGAGAGAGATCGAGACGCCTCATTGGTCTTTCATAGAGTACGTACCTTGACAAGATATTGAAGAAGTTAAATATGGATCAGTCAAAGAAGGGGTTCTTGCCTCTATTGCAAGGTACGAGATTGAGCACGGCTCAATGCCCGACCACGGTAGAAGATAGAGAAAAGATGAGTGTCGTCCCCTATGCCTCGGCCATAGGGTCTACCATGTATGCTATGCTGTGTACCAGACCTGATGTAAACCTTACCATAAGTTTGGTAGGAAGGTACTAAAGTAATCCCGGCATGGAACACTGGACAACGGTCAAGAATATCCTGAAGTACCTGAAGAGGACTAAGGATATGTTTCTCGTTTATGGAGGTGACGAAGAGCTCGTCGTAAAGGGTTACGTCGATGCTAGCTTCGACACAGATCTGGATGACTCTAAGTCACAAACCGGATATGTGTATATTTTGAATGGTGGGGCAGTAAGCTGGTGCAGTTGCAAGCAAAGCGTTGTGGCGGGATCTACATGTGAAGCGGAGTACATGGCAGCCTCAGAGGCACCACAAGAGGCAATCTGGGTGAAGGAGTTCATTACCGACCTAGGAGTCATACCCAATGCATCGGTCCCGATGACTCTCTTCTGTGACAACACTGGAGCTATTGCCCTTGCCAAGGAGCTCAGGTTTCACAGGAAGACCAGGCATATCAAGCGTCGCTTCAACTCCACTCATGAAAGTGTTCAAAATGGAGACATAGATATTTGTAAAGTACATACAGACCTGAATGTGGCAGATTCGTTGACTAAACCTCTCCCTAGAGCAAAACATGATCAACACCAGAAACTGCATGGGTGTTCGATTCATCACAATGTAACTAGACTATTGACTCTAGTGCAAGTGGGAGACTGTTGGAAATATGCCCTAGAGGCAATAATAAAATGGTTATTATTATATTTCTTTGTTCATGATAATTGTCTATTGTTCATGCTATAATTGTGTTATCCGGAAATTGTAATACATGTGTGAATACATAGACCACAACACGTCCCTAGTGAGCCTATAGTTGACTAGCTCGTTGATCAAAAGATAGTCATGGTTTCCTGACTATGGACATTGGATGTCATTGATAACGGGATCACATCATTACGATAATGATGTGATGGACAAGACCCAATCCTAAGCATAGCTCAAAGATCGTGTAGTTCGTTTGCTATAGCTTTTCCGAATGTCAAGTATCATTTCCTTAGACCATGAGATTGTGCAACTCCCGGATACCGTAGGAGTGCTTTGGGTGTGCCAAACGTCACAACGTAACTAGGTGACTATAAATGTACACTACGGATATCTCCGAAAGTGTTTGTTGGGTTGGCACGAATCGAGACCGGGATTTGTCACTCTGTATGATGGAGAGGTATCTCTGGGCCCACTCGGTAATGCATCATCATAATGAGCTCAATGTGACAAAGTGGTTGATCACGGGATCATGCATTACAGTATGAGTAAAGTGACTTGCTGGTAACGAGATTGAACAAGGTATTGGGATACCGACGATCGAGTCTCGGCAAGTAACGTACCGATTGACAAAGGGAATTGTATACGGGATTGATCGAATCCTCGACATCATGGTTCATCCGATGAGATCATCGAGGAGCATGTGGGAGCCAACATGGGTATCCAGATCCCGCTGTTGGTTATTGACCGGGGAGTCGTCTCGGTCATGTCTGCGTGTCTCCTGAACCCGTAGGGTCTACACACTTAAGGTTCGGTGACGCTAGGGTTGTTGAGATATTAGTATACGGTAACCCGAAAGTTGTTCGGAGTCCCGTATGAGATCCCGGACGTCACGAGGAGTTCCGGAATGGTCCGGAGGTGAAGATTTATATATAGGAAGTCAAGTTTGGGCCATCGGGAAAGTTTTGGGGGTAATCGGTATTCTACCGGGACCACCGGAAGGGTCCCGGGGGTCCACCGGGTGGGGCCACCTATCCCGGAGGGCCCCATGGGCTAAAGTGGGAGGGGAACCAGACCCTAGTGGGCTGGTGCGCCCCCCTTGGGCCTCACCCTGCGCCTAGGGTTGGAAACCCTAGTGGTGGGGGCGCCCCACTTGGCTTGGGGGGCACTCCACCCCCCTTGGCCGCCGCCCCCCTTGGAGATTGCATCTCCTAGGGTCGGCGCTGAAGAAGCTATGTACCTAGGGTAGGGTCATGGACCTGTCCAAACTGCCCTACCCAAGGACATCTCTAGAAGAAATCACCTTTCAATCGACTTGGAGGTGTTCCACTCGACAGACTCGAAGACACTCGACCCAGAAGCAATCACTCAACCAAGACCAAACCACTCGATGGCCAGGAGACCTAAAGGCACTCCGCATGCTAACGGTCGGTTATTAAGTAGTCTTTATGGTCATCATAGCACTTTATTAGGGGCGTTACCAGTAACGCCCGACCTTAATGTATTTAAAACCCTGCATAACTGAGGGCCGGAGGGGTCCGACGAACTCTATATAAGCCACCCCCTCCACAGTGTAAAGGGTTCGCACCCCTGTAAACCATACGCGCATAATCCAGTCGACCGCCTCCGGGCTCCGAGACGTAGGGCTTTTACTTCCTCCGAGAAGGGCCTGAACTCGTAAACCTCGTATGCTTACAACTTCTCCATAGCTAAGATCTTGCCTCTCCATACTTACCCCCCTACATTACTGTCAGACTTAGAACCACGATAGTTGGCGCCCACCTTGGGGCCGGTGTTTTAGCGATTTGTTGGAGGAGTTGCAATCTTTTCCGATCCGAATCATCATGGTTTCCGGCGGAGTTTTGGTGGAGGGCCGCGAGATCCGTCTCGACGCGCTCACGTTCATCGCCGACGACTCCGCTTGGCTTTAGGAGGCTCCGCTCGACGTGGACGCGCTCCCTGTCCACGGGGCGACGCACTTTCGCGCGTGCGCCCGCGGCATCCTTTTGCGGCAACCGTCGACCCACTATCGGTCGGCTCATGTGCTGTCCTCCCTCCCTGTTTCCCGTCGGCGCAAGCACTCCGGTCGGTCGAGACTTCAGCGGTGGGTGAGACACGCGGTGGCACGCCAGTCGGCCACCCCCCAAGTCGCGGCGATCGAGCCCGATGAATCCCTCTACGGCCTGTTCGATCTGTCGACTGGCTCTACAGAGACCACATCCGAGTACGATAGCAGTGATCCGGCGGCGGAGGTTCTGATGGTCGATGGACCACCCAGTCCTCTCGGTTTTCCCCGCGCCGACGGGGGCGCGGGTGGAGGCAACCCGTCGCGTCCCCATGAGGAATATCTCCCCGAGCCTCTCACGTCGTTGTAGAGAGAAGAACTTCGTCGCCGGAACATGGATGCGCTGCACACTCCTATCGTCAGAGAAACCCCCGAGGCTCGTGCCTTGGAGGACGCGCGCCTGGCAAACTTGGCCGAGCGCACTCGACTGGAGAACCTCCAGCGAGCACTCGACGAGCGTGCGCAACAACGGGTTCCCGAATCCAGTCAACGTCAGCTCTTCCCGCCCCCACAGGTATATCAAACTCCGATTCAGAATTTAGCAGCTGCAGCTCGTATAGCAGAGTCGATTCAGCCTTCCCAGTCGGAGGCTGGCAGAGGCTTGCTGCAGATCAGGGCGTTACTCCGGGCAGCAGGAGACCAGAATTCCGCTGTTTCTCAGTCGCGGAACAGGATTCACAGCAGATCCGTTGCTGCAGACACAGTCCAGTCGGCTCATAGCCCAAGATCGCCCCCGAGGCGTGAGGGACGTGGAGACCAGCGTAATCAGCACGGGAACCGTGAGCAATATGATCACCGATTCGATCGCAATGATCGACGTCGAGTGCCCACCCCTCCCCCGAGGAGCGGGTCGTATGCGCCTCGACAGCAGGATCACAGGCCCCCTCGTAGTGTTGGGCGAAGGATTCCAGTCGACTCCAGGGAGCCAGGCTTTGATTCAAGATCCATTCTCGTTCAAGGTTTGGTCGACAGGAACAGAGCTCACCGAGAAGGTCACGACAGAGATGCGCCTACCAGCAGCAGGGCACATGTTTCGGGGCCAGAGTGCTTTAGTAGAGCCATCAGGGCCGCTGTGATTCCTCCCAACTTCAGGTTGGCGACTGGAGTCAGCAAGTTCACTGGTGAGTCCAAGCCCGATACTTGGCTTGAAGACTACCGAGTGGCCGTCCAGATTGGCGGCGGCAATGATGAAGTGGCCATGAAGCACCTGCCTCTCATGTTGGAGGCCTCGGCCAGAGCGTGGCTGAACCAGTTAGCACCCAGCAGCATTTACACTTGGGAAGATCTCGCCCGAGTGTTTGTCACCACATTTGAAGGAACATGCAAGCGACCGGCAGGGCTGACGGAACTGCGGTCTTGCGTGCAGAAGCCGAATGAAACTTTGAGGGATTACATCCAGAGATGGATCACGTTACATCACATGGTAGAGAATGTGCCTGATCACCAAGCAGTCTGTGCCTTCAAAGAAGGCGTCAAGTACCGAGAATTGAATCTAAAATTCGGTCGGACCGGAGATATGTCTCTGAATCGGATGATGGAGATTGCCACCAAGTACGCTAATGGTGAAGATGAGGATCGACTCAGGAGTGGCAAGCTCCAGTCAGTCGCCCAAGAAACCGGAGGAAATTCCAGTCGGAAACAGAAGTGGAAAGCCGAGCCAGCTGCTCCTGGGGAAGCCTTGGCTGTAACCCAAGGAAAATTTAAAGGGAAACCCAAAGGACCTTGGAACCCCAAGAAAGTTAAAGACCAGGACGGAAATGATGTGTTGGATTTGCCATGTCTCGTCCACACAAAGAAAGATGAAGAGGGTAATTTCATTTACCCGAAACATACCACTCGACAGTGTCAACTCTTGATCCAGCAGTTCCATGGCAAACAGCCGAAAGATAAGGAAAAGGAGTCGGACAAAGTTGAGGACAAGGAAGATAGTGACGATGGATACCCCTAGGTCAATTCCACCCTGATGATTTTTGCTTATGTTGAAAGCAAAAGTCGACTGAAAGTTATCAACCGAGAGGTGAATATGGTTGCTCCGGCGAAACCCAATTATCTGAGGTGGTGTCAGACTGCCATAACATTCGACCGGTCCGATCACCCAACGCACATCGCCACCCCTGGGAGGCAAGCTTTGGTGGTCGACCCAGTTGTTGAAGGCACTCGACTGACCAAAGTCTTGATGGATGGTGGCAGTGGTTTGAACATATTATATGCTGAGACGTTGAAAGGGATGGGCATTCCGATATCCAGACTCGGTACTAGCAACATGAGTTTCCATGGAGTTATTCCTGGGAAGAAGGCTGAATCACTCGGCCAGATTGCTCTTGATGTGGTTTCCGGTGATTCCAAGAATTATCCAAAGAAAAGTTGACGTTTGAAGTTCTAGACTTCCAGAGTGCCTATCACGCTATTTTGGGCAGGCCGGCTTATGCACGCTTCATGCCCTGACCATGTTATGTGTATCTCAAATTGAAGATGCCTGGCCCCAAGGGTGTGATCACAATTACGGGCAATCAGAAGAAAGCAGAAGAATGTTTTCAGAAAGGTTCAAAGATCGCTGATGCTCAGATGGCAGTGGTGGAACTGCAAGAATACCAAAAGACTGCAGACCCGAGTGATTTGTTGCGAGCCAAGAAGCCCGCTACAGAATTAGCTTTTTAGTCGTCTGGCGAAACGAAGACAGCTCACATCCACCCGACCGATCCCAGCGCTGCTCCAACTCATTTCTCAACAACACTCGAATCCAAATAGGAAGAAGCGCTCATCCAGTTCCTCCATGAGAACTGGGACATTTTCGCATGGAAGCCTTCTGACATGTCGGGTGTTCCCAGGGAGCTAGCTGAGCACCGCCTAAGAGTCGACTCAAAAGTAAAACCTGTCAAGGAACATCTCCGACGGTCCACCGTCCAGAAGAAAAAGGCTATTGGCGAGGAGGTGGCTCGGCTCTTAGCAGCGGAGTTCATCCGAGAAATCTACCACTCCGAGTGGCTCGCCAACGTTGTCATGGTCCCCAAGAAGGACAAGTCACTTCGCATGTGCATTGACTTTAAACATATCAATCGGGCCTGCCCGAAAGATCATTTTCCTCTCCCCCGCATCGATCAAATAGTCGACTCGACTGCGGGATGTGAGCGACTGTCTTTTTTAGACGCCTATTCAGGGTACCATCAGATCCGTCTGTATGGACTTGACGAGATCAAAACAGCTTTCATCACTCCATTCAGGTGCTTCTGTTATGTTACCATGTCGTTCGGCCTCAAGAATGCCGGATCCACATTCATGAGGATGATTCAGAAGTGTTTGCTCACTCAAATCAGTCGGAATGTGGAAGCATACATGGATGACATTGTGGTCAAGTCACGGAAGGGTTCCAACCTGCTGGCTGACCTGGCTGAAACCTTTGCCAACCTCAGGAGGTATGATATCAAGCTTAATCCATCAAAGTGCACATTCGGAGTTCTTGGCGGAAAATTACTCGGTTTTCTCATTTCCGAACGGGGAATCGACTCCAATCCAGAAAAAGTCGGTACTATACTCCGAATGAAAAGTCCTGTGCGAGTGCACGGCGTCCATAAGCTTACTGGTTGCTTGGACGCTTTAAGTCGATTCATATCTCGTCTCGGTGAAAAGGCATTGCCTCTTTACCGATTGATGAAGAAGTCCGACAAGTTCGAGTGGACTCCTAAAGCTGATGCAGCGTTTGCAGAGCTCAAAGCTCTGCTCCCCACCCATCCGGTGCTTGCTGCCCCAATCAGCAAGGAGCCTTTGCTGCTTTACATCGCAGCCACGGGACAAGTCGTCAGTACAGTACTTACGGTCGAGCGGGAAGAAGAAGGAAAAGCCTTCAAAGTTCAGCGCCTAGTATATTATATTTCTGAAGTTTTGACCCCATCGAAGCAAAGATATCCTCATTATCAGAAGCTTGTATATGGGATTTATATGACCACAAAGAAAGTTGCTCACTACTTCTCTGATCATTCCATTATAGTCGTCAGCGATGCTCCATTGTCAGAGATCCTACACAACAGAGATGCAACTGGTCGAGTGGCAAAATGGGCGATTGAACTCCTTCCTCTAGATATCAAGTTCGAGGCAAAGAAAGCTATCAAGTCCCAGGCAATAGCAGATTTCGTCGCCGAGTGGATTGAACAGCAACTGCCGACTCAGGTTCACTCGGAGCATTGGACCATGTTCTTCGATGGTTCCAAAATGCTGAATGGTTCTGGTGCCGGGGTGGTGTTGGTCTCCCCCCGAGGAGATAAGCTCAGATATGTTCTTCAAATCCACTTTGATTCCTCCAATAACGAGGCGGAATATGAAGCACTTTTATATGGGTTGCGCATGGCCATTTCACTCGGCGTCCGTTGCCTCATGGTCTATGGCGACTCGGATTTGGTGGTTAATCAGGTGATGAAGGAATGGGACGTCAGAAGTCCAGCCATGACTAGTTATTGCAATGCAGTGAGAAAGCTGGAGAAGAAATTCGAGGGGTTAGAGCTTCATCACATACCCCGACTGAAAAATCAAGCAGCTGATGATTTGGCAAAAATAGGTTCCAAAAGAGAAGCCATTCCCAGCAATGTGTTTTCGGAACACATCCACACGCCATCAGTTCAGGAGGATCCCTTCACTGAAGAGGCCCCGCAGCCAAAAAGTGCAACGGATCCGACTGAAGTTGAAGTTCCAGCTGTGGTCGACCTGATCATGGAAGTCTTGGTCATCACTCCCAGCTGGATAGTACCTTACATCGCGTACATCCTAAGGAAAGAACTCCCAGAGGACGAAGAAGAGGCTCGACAGATCGTCCGTCGATCCAAGCCTTTACAGTCATAAAGGGACACTTGTATAGAGAAAGCACGACTGGAGTCAGTCAGAAGTGTATAACACCAGAAGAAGGTCAGATGATCCTTGACGATATCCACTCGGGGACCTGTGGTCATCATGCATCCTCTCGAACCATTGTGGCTAAAGCATACCAAGCGGGATTTCACTGGCCAAGGGCCAATGAAATGGCAAAAGAGATAGTCGACAAATGTGAAGGATGTTAGTATTACTCCAATATGTCGCACAAGCCCGTGTCAGCTCTGAAAACCATTCCACTCATCTGGCCCTTTGCTATTTGGGGGCTGGACATGGTTGGACCACTGAAAACTGGCTGGAGCGACTTCACTCATGTGCTAGTAGCAGTCGACAAGTTCACCAAATGGATTGAAGCTAAGCCTATCAAGAATCTTTATGCTTGCACTGCTATCAGTTTCATCAGAGAGTTGATATTCAGATATGGAGTTCCGTACAGCATCATCACTGACAATGGGTCAAACTTCGATTCCGACAAATTCAGGGCCTTTTGCGCCTCTCACGGCACACGAGTCGACTATGCTTCGGTCGCTCACCCTCAGTCGAATGGACAGGCGGAAAGAGTAAACGGCCTAATTCTCAATGGACTGAAACCTCGATTGATGCGCGATCTCAAGCACGCAGCAGGTGCATGGGTCGATGAGCTTCCATCATTTCTTTGGGGATTGAGGACGACCCCGAACCGATCGACCGGAAGAACCCCATTCTTTCTGGTCTATGGAGCCGAAGCAGTCTTGCCGAGTGACATGGTTCACAACGCCCGTCGAGTCGAGCTCTACTCTGAAGAAGAAGCAGAACAAGCCCGGCAGGACGCAGTCGACCTCCTGGAAGAAGAAAGAGAAATGGCCATGATCCGATCGACCATCTATCAGCAAGACTTGCGTCGATTCCATGCCAGAAATGTGAAGAGTCGAGCCTTCCAAGAAGGAGACTTAGTCCTCCGAGTGGATCAGCAGAAACCACACAAACTCGCTCCTACTTGGAAGGCCCTTCATAGTCACCAGAGTCCTCCATAATGGAGCGTATCACCTCTATAATGTCGATCGCCAGATTGATGAGCCACGAGCCTGGAATGCGGAGCTTCTCCGCCCCTTTTATACTTGAATTCTCACTCGGATGAGATGTAATAAGAAAAAACTCATGTAGTTTATTTATCAAAGACAAGAGCGTTATAATTTTCTCAGCGATTGTTATTGTTTTTGTTTGTGTAAGAAATCCCCCAGTGGGTGGCTTAGCTGCGAATCCGCTTTGCCTAAGTTTGTAAAAATAATCTCCTACCGAGTGGTGAGCCAGCCTCCCACTCGGGGGCTTAGCTGCGAACCCGTTTCTCCTAAGTATTTAAAAATCCTACCGAGTGGAGAGCAATCCTCCCACTCGGGGGCTTAGCTACAGTCCAGTAATCGCCTAAGTTTTCTCACTCGGAGACTTAGCTGCAGTCCGGTACTCGCCTAAGTTTGAAAAAAATCCTACCGAGTGGAGAGCAACCCTCCCACTCGGGGGCTTAGCTGCAGTCCAGTACTCGCCTAAGTTTTCTCACTCGGAGACTTAGCTGTAGTCCGGTACTCGCCTAAGTTTGAAAAAAATCCTACCGAGTGGAGAGCAACCCTCCCACTCGGGGGCTTAGCTGCAGTCCAGTACTCGCCTAAGTTTTCTCACTCGGAGACTTAGCTGCAGTCCGGCACTCGCCTAAGTTTGAAAAAATCCTACCGAGTGGAGAGCAACCCTCCCACTAGGGGGCTTAGCTGCAGTCCAGTACTCGCCTAAGTTTTCTCACTCGGAGACTTAGCTGCAGTCCGACACTCGCCTAAGTTTGAAAAAATCCTACCGAGTGGGGAGCAATCCTCCCACTCGGGGGCTTAGCTGCAGTCCAGTAATCGCCTAAGTTTTCTCACTCGGAGACTTAGCTGCAGTCCGGTACTCGCCTAAGTTTGAAAAAAATCCTACCGAGTGGAGAGCAACCCTCCCACTCGGGGGCTTAGCTGCAGTCCAGTACTCGCCTAAGTTTTCTCACTCGGAGACTTAGCTGCAGTCCGGTACTCGCCTAAGTTTGAAAAAAATCCTACCGAGTGGAGAGCAACCCTCCCACTCGGGGGCTTAGCTGCAGTCCAGTACTCGCCTAAGTTTTCTCACTCGGAGACTTAGCTGCAGTCCGGTACTCGCCTAAGTTTGAAAAAAATCCTACCGAGTGGAGAGCAACCCTCCCACTCGGGGGCTTAGCTGCAGTCCAGTACTTGCCTAAGTTTTCTCACTCGGAGACTTAGCTGCAGTCCAGCACTCGCCTAAGTTTGAAAAAATCCTACCGAGTGGAGAGCAATCCTCCCACTCGAGGGCTTAGCTGCAGTCCAGTACTCGCCTAAGTTTTCTCACTCGGAGACTTAGCTGCAGTCTGGTATGAGCCTAAGTATTTAAAAAATCCTACCGAGTGGAGAGCAATCCTCCCACTCGGGGGCTTAGCTGCAGTCCAGTACTCGCCTAAGTCTTCTCACTCGGAGACTTAGCTGCAGTCCGGCACTCGCCTAAGTTTGAAAAAAATCCTACCGAGTGGAGAGCAATCCTCCCACTCGGGGGCTTAGCTGCAGTCCAGTACTCGCCTAAGTTTTCTCACTCGGAGACTTAGCTGCAGTCCGGTACTCGCCTAAGTATTTAAAAAATCCTACCGAGTGGAGAGCAATCCTCCCACTCGGGGGCTTAGCTGCAGTCCAGTACTCGCCTAAGTCTTCTCACTCGGAGACTTAGCTGCAGTCCGGCACTCGCCTAAGTTTGAAAAAAATCCTACCGAGTGGAGAGCAATCCTCCCACTCGGGGGCTTAGCTGCAGTCCAGTACTCGCCTAAGTTTTCTCACTCGGAGACTTAGCTGCAGTCCGGTACTCGCCTAAGTATTTAAAAAATCCTACCGAGTGGAGAGCAATCCTCCCACTCGGGGGCTTAGCTGCAGTCCAGTACTCGCCTAAGTCTTCTCACTCGGGGACTTAGCTGCAGTCCGGCACTCGCCTAAGTTTGAAAAAATCCTACCGAGTGGAGAGCAATCCTCCCACTTGGGGGCTTAGCTGCAGTCCAGTACTCGCCTAAGTTTTCTCACTCGGAGACTTAGCTGCAGTCCGGTACTCGCCTAAGTATTTAAAAAATCCCATCGAGTGGAGAGCAAACCTCCCACTCGGGGGCTTAGCTGCAGTCCAGTACTCGCCTAAGTTTTCTCACTTGGAGACTTAGCTGCAGTCCGGTACTCGCCTAAGTATTTAAAAAATCCCATCGAGTGGAGAGCAAACCTCCCACTCGGGGGCTTAGCTGCAGTCCAGTACTCGCCTAAGTTTTCTCACTTGGAGACTTAGCTGCAGTCCGGTACTCGCCTAAGTATTTAAAAAATCCCATCGAGTGGAGAGCAAACCTCCCACTCGGGGGCTTAGCTGCAGTCCAGTACTCGCCTAAGTATGAAACACATCTCAACCCTCAAGGACGACGAGGTGCAGGTCGACTGCCACCTTCTCCTGGGGAGCTTCGCCACAAATACAATGCGCACTCCATCACCGACCCGCAAGGACAACAAGGCGCGGGTCGACTGCTTCCTTCTCCTTCGGAGATGCACTACAAATACAAAAGTTGTCTCGAATAAAGAACGGGTTCACTCAGTAGGGGATTCATGAAGATATTCAACGAGAAACCAAGTTCAGATAAATCCTAAAGGTTCTGGACCACAAATCGAAGTGCTCGGGCATTCAGCCCGAAAGAGTTTAACGGTTACAAAAACCACTCAGCATTCCAAGGAAAATTCAAGGTGAGGCATAAAAGTTTGTTCACTCCGCGGGAGGAGGACTAGCAGGCTCGACGAACTCGTCTAAGTCGACGCCGTCGGCGATCCAAGTGGCTGCAGCGATGAAAGTCTCCATAAAAGATCAGAAGTCATGCTTCTGGGTGTTGGCGACCTTGATTGCTGCCAGCTTATCTTGTCGCACCTCCTTGCAATGGACGCGAACCAAAGACAGAGCCACATCAGCGCCACACTGGGCAGAAGACTTCTTCCACTCCTGCACTCGGTCAGGGATTTCGTTAAGTCGAGTCATTAGGGACTCAAGATCATTTTGGAGCGTGGCCTCTGGCCAAAGTGCTGGGTCGATCCGTGACATGGCGACCTTCAGTCGAGCCAAGTAGTCCACGACACCATCGATGCGGGATTCCAGTCGGAGCAGATTCATGGCAGTTTCATCTTTCACGGGAGAATTGATTGGATCCAAACCTGGTTCAATCCGCCCAGTCTCCTCCTCGAAGTTCTGGCAAAACACTGCATTCACGATCCAAGAATAAGTCAATTTTTGTATGCTGAGTCGACACAAAAAAATCAGTCGGAACAAAATGTGCACCTTCAAGCTTGATGAACAACTTCTTGGCAAGGCTCCTCAGATAGCTCTCCAGATCGTCCCTCCTGCGAGCGATGCATTCCATCTTCTCGCCCAGGTTGAGGTTCTCCTTCTTCCAGCGCGAGCACTCCTTGTTGGCTTCGTTCAGAGCAGATTTCAGCTTGGTATTCTCTTCTTCCAACTGGCCGACCGAAGCCAGTTTCTGTTCAGCTAGGGCGGTTCTGTCGTCAGCTTCCTTTCCAGCAGCAGCCAAATCCTGATCCTTCTTCGCCAGAGCTTCTCTTAGTTTTTCTGCAAAGAAACAGTGCTTGATTCAGAAAGAGCGGAAGGGTACTCAAGCCTAAGACAGACCAGTCGACAAACTCGTCTTACCAGTGGCGCCGTCCTTGACCTTTTGCAGCTCTGTCTTGGCCAGCTCCAAGTCAAGGTTCGGTTGAATCTGCTGTTTCTCCAAGTCAACAATGCGAGCTCCAAGATCACAAGATTTCTGAAATCAAAGGGGATAAGTTATTTTACAGCGAAAAACGACAAAGACAATAAGTACTAAGACTACGGTCGACTGCCCGCGGTCCACCATAGTCTCGGGGACTACACCCAGTGGGTGCATTTTGCGTGCCCCCACCGGTTTTGATCCCACTCGACCGGCCCGCTGGAGTCGAGTGCAGGAAGTAAAAAAAAGGGGGAGAGAAAGTAGAACTCAGACCACAGTCGACTGCCAGCAGTCGACCGCGGTCTCGGGGACTACACCCAGTGGGTGCACTTGGCGTGCCCCCACCGGTTCTGATCCCACTCGACCAGATCGAGTGGAAGAGACAAACTACCAGTTCGGTTTACACTCGAAAAAAATGCAAAGACTACAGTCGACTGCCAGCAGTCCACCGTAGTCTCGGGGACTACACCCAGTGGGTGCACTCAGCGTGCCCCCACTAGTTCAAAAATTCAATCGACGCACCAAGTGGGTGTACAGATGCAAAGATTTTCGGAAAGAGTCTTTAGATAGCATATCCTAACAGAACAAGCGGCGACCAACTAACCTGAGCATTGCTCTGGAGAGCCGAGCTGGCATCGTAGGCGGCTTGGCTAGCGTCCCGCACCGTCTTCATCTTCTCCATCATAATCCCGCCTGGCGTATGGCTTCCCTGGCAGCATTTACCTCATCCTCTGGGACATGATGGGTCGCAAAAACTGAAGGCGGGTCGACAGGGGCCTGAGCAGTCGACGAGGAAGGCAAGGCACTCGACAATGGCACAGCGAAGGTAACAGAACCCCGATTGGCATCGTCAGCGTCCTGAACGACTGGCTCCGCCCTCGGTGTCGATTGTGGCACCTCGCTCGCAGGAGATTGCCTATTTTTCCTCGTCAAAGGACTCTTGGGATCTTCATCATCATCATCAGGGAGGTCAATAATGTTAGGAGCTGTTCAAAGTTCAATCGACAAAATCACATCACCCAATGCTACACATTGCAGTTGAATCGACCAAAATAAAGACAGTATGGCAGAAATCATACCCAGATTAGAAGTGACCGCATCCTCCATCACCTCATCATCATCCCTGTAAGCTGAGGTCCCGGAAGTAGCAGCGCTGACAGTTCCAAAGTTCGTCCAGTTAAAACAAGAAAAACAAACTACACAGGGCGTCGAGTAAATATGAAGGGAGACACTCACGCGGAAGCGATGGGGATGTCAATCTTAATCTTCGGCAACGCCTTCCGAAACTTCGGCTCTGCGACTTTGGGATGCTTTGACACTTTTTCAGTCGGAGTTGGCGAAGAGGTCCGAGGACGCTTTGAAGACTGACCAGCTTGAGCAATCGCCTTTTCACGGGCGCTCGGTCGTTCTTGGTCAAGTTTGGACCGCCTCTCCCTGCGAGGAGGCGACTCGACTTCTTCTTCGTCACTTGGATCGTCGCTTTCTTCATCTCCTCTACCGTCAGACTCCCATTCGCCACTGTTGCCACTGCTCGCTCTCCTTCCGGGTCCTGCTCTTTCTCTCCGTTGGGCATTGAATACATTTTAATAATGGCTTGAAAGAAAGCAAGAAGAACAAAGTCAGTCGACTCAGTATAGGCAGCTACGTGAGTGAATTCAGATTGCAAACAAAAACTCAGAATCGGACCTTCTCTGGCACATGAGACTGGTCGAGTGGAGGAACTCTCCTGGCTCCCCTGGGGTTGTCCTTGTTTCCGGTCATGCCCGACAACCACTTCTCAAGTGTGTCGTCATCGACCTCCTCCGGGTGAATCCGAGTGGAGCCTTTGAGACCCGAATACATCCACATCGGATGGTCTCGGGCTTGGAGAGGCTGGATGCGCCTCTGAAGGAATACCTCCAAGAGATCCATACCAGTGACCCCGTCACGGATAAGCTGGACCACTCGCTCTACCAGCACCCTCACCTGCGCCTTCTCCTCCGGGAGCACCTTCAAAGGGGAGAGTTTCCTCACTCGGTCCATGGTGACAGGAGGGAGGCCAGTCGACTGCCCTGGCGTCGACTGGTCTTTGCAGTAAAACCAGGACGACTGCCATCCGCGAACTGAGTCGGGAAGAATCATGGCCAGAAAGGAGCTTTTCCCTCTCATCTGTACACCAAGACCACCACACATCTGAATCACTTGAGTCCTCTCAATTAGCTTTTTTCACCGTCTGGGAGCGACAAGTGAAAATGTGCTTGAAAAGGCCCCAGTGAGGCCGACAACCCAGGAAATTCTCACACAAAGAAACAAAAGCGGCGAGATAAACGATTGTGTTGGGAGTGAAGTGGTGGAGTTGTGCCCCAAAGAAGTTCAGAAATCCCCGAAAGAAAGGGTGAGGAGGCAAGGAAAATCCACGGTCGACGTGGGTGGCAAGAAGAACGCGCTCACCCTCCCGAGGTTGCGGCTCGGATTCCTTCCCCGGGAGCCGCGCCGATTCATAGGGGATCAACCCTCCTTCGGCTAGGTCGTCGACGTCTTCTTGGGTGATCGTTGAGCGGATCCAGCCGCCCTGGATCCAGCCCTTCGGCAGGCCGGTTCGCGAGGAGGATCCGCCCCGACTGGTCGCCTTCCCGTTCGACCTCGCCGTCGCCTTCTTCGCCCGCTCTAGAGCCGCCGTCTTCTCCTTCCCCATCGTCGCCGGCGAAACGCGTATGGAACGGTGGCGCTGGGGCGAGAGCGAGCGCGGCGAGGGAGCGTGAAGAGGAGAAGAGATAATGGGGACGCACTGCTCGAAGAGACCCCGGTCCGACGCCTTATATGAGGCCGCTTCCGAGTGGCTGACTGGTAGGCCCGGGCGGCCCTGTCAAATCCCGTAACGATCGCGTGCATGATACGTGGCGAAAAAGTTGGCGCGGGGATCGAGGCGGCTGCGCTCTATCCCATCCGATTACTGCGGCTTCCCCCGTCGCGCGCGCTTCCCAAAATTCGGATCCCGTAAAATCTGCGGGCAGCAGAACAACTTGTCAGACCAAAGATCTCCCCCGCACCATCACTCGGAGCCTTTCAAGTAAAGAAACTCACTCAACAAAAAGCTAAGAATGGATCAAGGCGACTGAAAAGAAAGTTGTTGTCATCACTCAAGATTCATTGATCCGAAACCAGATATGCTCATGGCATGAAAAATGAGTCGGGAAAATTCTCAACTCCTTCCCCACTCAAACCTCGATCCATTCGGGGGCTAATGATGAAGCTATGTACCTAGGGTAGGGTCATGGACCTGTCCAAACTGCCCTACCCAAGGACATCTCTAGAAGAAATCACCTTTCAATCGACTTGGAGGTGTTCCACTCGACAGACTCGAAGACACTCGACCAAGAAGCAATCACTCGACCAAGACCAAACCACTCGACGGCCAGGAGACCTAAAGGCACTCCGCATGCTAACGGTCGGTTATTAAGTAGTCTTTATGGTCATCATAGCACTTTATTAGGGGCGTTACCAGTAACGCCCGACCTTAATGTATTTAAAACCCTGCATAACTGAGGGCCGGAGGGGTCCGGCGAACTCTATATAAGCCACCCCCCTCCTCAGTGTAAAGGGTTCACACCCTTGTAAACCATACGCGCATAATCCAGTCGACCACCTCCGGGCTCCGAGACGTAGGGCTTTTACTTCCTCCGAGAAGGGCCTGAACTCGTAAACCTCGTGTGCTTACAACTTCTCCATAGCTAAGATCTTGCCTCTCCATACTTACCCCCCTACATTACTGTCAGACTTAGAACCACGACAGGCGCCCCCCTAGGGGTCCTATATATAGTGGGGGTAGGGAGGGCAGCCGCACCCTAGCCCCTGGCGCCTCCCTCTCCCTCCCGTGACACTCCTCCCTCTCCCTGAGCTTGGCGAAGCCCTGCCAAGATCACCGTTGCTTCCACCACCACGCCGTCGTGCTGCTGGATCTTCATCAACCTCTCCTTCCCCCTTGCTGGATCAAGTTGGGGAAGACGTCTTCCCAACCGTACGTGTGTTGAATGCGGAGGTGTCGTCCGTTCGGCGCTAGGTCATCGGTGATTTGGATCACGACGAGTACGACTCCATCAACCCCGTTCTCCTGAACGCTTCCGCGTGCGATCTACAAGGGTATGTAGATGCACTCCCCTCTCCCTGGTTGCTAGATGACTCCATAGATTGATCTTGGTGATGCGTAGAAAATTTTAAAATTCTGCTACGTTCCCCAACAGGGGCGGGGTGGTGCGTATAAATAGGAGGGGGCAAGGCGCGGCGGAGGCGGCGCTCGCGCGCGGGGAGGCGGCGTCGGCGACTTGGGCCGGCGGCCCGGCTGGGTTCGGCCCAGTCGGCTCGGGGAGTTCCTCTTTTTTTCTAAAACAGTTTCGTTGATAGAAATAAAATCCTAGGAAATAAAATAAAAATCTAAAAATGCCAAAACAAATTTTCACCGTCTAAATAAAATATTTAGAACAAGATGAACATTTTCTTGGCCCTAAAATGCAATTTTGAAAACGTGCAATTTTTCTAATGCAAATAAAATCCAAATAAAATCAAATAACTGATTTTAATATTTTTCCTACAATATTTCAATTATTTTGGAGAAGTCATATTAACTCCTCTCATTTACTTTAAAATGAAATATTTTTCGGAGAGAAAAATTATTAAAATAAAAAATCCTCGTTTCATTATTTGATAAAAATCAAATATGAAAACCGGGAAATCCCCAACTCTCTCTGAGGGTCCTTGAGTTGCTTAGGATTTCGAGGATTGCGGAACGGAAATGCAATAAAATATGGTATGCATGGATGACCTATGTATAACATTCCAAATTGAAAATTTGGGATGTTACACTTAGGCTCATTTCTTTCGCCATTCGGAGACCATGGAGCAAAGCTTCATATTCTGCTGTGTTGTTAGTACAAGGAAATATCAAATGCAGCACATAACAAAACTTGTCACCTCGAGGGGAGCTTAAAACAACTCCAGCCCCCGAGCCTTCCAACTTTGTGGACCCATCGAAGTGAATAGTCCAATACATGTTGTCTGGTTTCTCTTCTGGCATCTGCATCTCTGTCCAGTCATTAATAAAGTCAACCAGTGCTTGAGACTTGATCGCAGTACGTGGCACATACTTCAACCCATGAGACCCAAGTTCAATGGCCCACTTGGCGACTCGTCTAGTAGCCTCTCTATTCTGGATGATGTCTCCCAAAGGCGCAGAACTAACCACAGTGATTGGGTGACCCTGAAAGTAATGTTTGAGTTTCCGACTTGCCATGAACACCCCATACACGAGCTTCTGCCAATGTGGATATCTTTGTTTAGATTCAATCAGCACCTCACTGATGTAATAAACCGGCTGTTGAACCGGATGTTCCTTGCCAACCTCCTTGCGCTCCACCACAATTGCCACACTAACAACTCGTGAGTTAGCGGCTACGTATAACAATAGCGACTCGTTCTCAATCGAAGCAGCAAGAGCCGGCGGCTCAGCAAGCTATTTCTTCAGATCCTCAAAAGCAGAGTTCGCAGCATCGCTCCAAACGAAGTCATCCATTTTCTTCATCATCTGATACAAAGGCATCGCCTTCTCCCCTAACCGGCTTATGAATCGGCTCAAAGCAGCAACACAACCCGCCAGCCATTGAACGTCATTCATGCATATTGGTTTGGCCAGGGATGTGATTGCCTTAATTTTCTCCGGGTTAGCTTCAATACCTCGATTGGACACCAAAAAACCCAAGAGCTTGCCAGCTGGGACTCCAAAAACACACTTGGCCGGGTTAAGCATCATTTTGTAGACCCGGAGGTTATCAAAGGTCTCCTTCAGATCTGTTATCAAAGTTTCCTCTTTCCTAGACTTTACCACTAGGTCATCCACATAAGCATGAACATTACGCCCAATCTGATTGTGAAGGCAATTCTGCATACTTTTGGGGAACATAGTAATTCCAAAAAAATTCCTATGCACACGCAAGATCATGGTGATGCATAGCAACGAGAGGGAGAGTGTTGTCTACGTACCCTCGTGGACCAAAAGCGGAAGCGTTAGCATAACGCGGTTGATGTAGTCGTGCGTCTTCACGATCTGACTGATCAAGTACCGAACGTACAACACCTCCGAGTTCAGCACACGTTCGGCCCGATGACGTCCCTCGAACTCCGATCCAGCCGAGTGTTGAGGGAGAGTTTCGTCAGCATGATGGTGTGGTGACGATGTTGATGTTCTACCGACGCAGGGCTTCGCCTAAGCACTACTACAGTAATATCGAGGTGGACTATGGTGGAGGGGGGCACCGCACACGGCTAAAGGATCAAACGATCAATTGTTGTGTCTGTGGGGTGCCCCCTTGCCCCCGTATATAAAGGAGCAAGGCGGGTGCGGCCGACCAGGGAGAGGGCACACCAGGAGGAGTCCTACTCCCACCGGGAGTAGGACTCCCCCCTTTCCTAGTTGGAATAGGATCCGGGAGAAGGAAAGAGAGAGGAGATGAAGGAAAGAGGGGGCCGGCCCCCATTGCCCTAAACCAATTCGGTTTGGGCCTTGGGGGGGCGCCCCACACTCCCCTTGCTTCCCTCTATTTCCACTAAGGCCCATATAGGCCCATTAAGCTCCTGGGGGGTTCCGGTAACCTCCCGGTATTCCGGTAAAATCCCGATTTCACCCGGAACACTTCCGACATCCAAACATAGGCTTCCAATATATCAATCTTCATGTCTCGACCATTTCGAGACTCCTCGTCATGTCCTTGATCACATCCGGGACTCCGAACAACCTTCGGTACATCAAAACATATAAACTCATAATATAACCGTCATCGTAACGTTAAGCATGCGGACCCTACGGGTTCGAGAACTATGTAGACATGACCGAGACATGTCTCCGATCAATAACCAATAGCGGAACCTGGATGCTCATATTGGCTCCCACATATTCTACGTAGATCTTTATCGGTCAAACCGCACAACCACATACGTTGTTCCCTTTGTCATCGGTATGTTACTTGCCCGAGATTCGATCGTCGGTATCTCAATACCTAGTTCAATCTCATTACCGGCAAGTCTCTTTACTCATTCCGTAATACATCATCCCGCAACTAACTCATTAGTTGCAATGCTTGCAAGGCTTAAGTGATGTGCATTACCGAGAGGGCCCAGAGATACCTCTCCGACAATCGGAGTGACAAATCCTAATCTCGAAATACGCCAACCCAACAAGTACCTTCGGAGACACCTGTAGAGCACCTTTATAATCACCCAGTTACGTTCTGATGTTTGGTGGCACACAAAGTGTTCCTCCGGTAAATGGGAGTTGCATAATCTAATAGTCATAGGAACATGTATAAGTCATGAAGAAAGCAATAGCAACAAACTAAACGATCAAGTGCTAAGCTAACAGAATGGGTCAAGTCAATCACATCATTCTCCTAATGATGTGATCCCATTAATCAAATGACAACTCTTTGTCTATGGCTAGGAAACATAACCATCTTTGATCAACGAGCTAGTCAAGTAGATGCATACTAGTGACACTCTGTTTGTCTATGTATTCACACATGTATCATGTTTCCGGTTAATACAATTCTAGCATGAATAATAAACATTTATCATGATATAAGGAAATAAATAATAACTTTATTATTGCCTCTAGGGCATATTTCCTTCAGTCTCCCACTTGCACTATAGTCAATAATCTAGTTCACATCGCCATGTGATTTAACACTAATAGTTCACATCACCATGTGATTAACACCCGTAGTTCACATCGTCGTGTGACCAACACCCAAAGGGTTTACTAGAGTCAATAGTCTAGTTCACATCGCTATGTGATTAATACCCAAAGAGTACTAAGGTGTGATCATGTTTTGCTTGTAAGGGAAGTTTAGTCAAGGGTCTGCCACATTCAGATCCGTATGTATTTTGCAAATTTCTATGTCAACAATGCTCTGCATGGAGCTACTCTAGCTAATTGCTCCCACTTTCAATATGTATCCAGATTGAGACTTTGAGTCATCTGGATCAGTGTCAAAACTTGCATCAACGTACCCTTTACGACGAACCTTTTGTCACCTCCATAATCGAGAAACATATCCTTATTCCACTAAGGATAATTTTGACCAATGTCCAGTGATCTTCTCCTAGATCACTATTGTACTCCCTTGCCAAACTCAGGGCAGGGTATACAATAGGTCTGGTACACAGCATGGCATACTTTATAGAACCTATGGCTGGGGCATAGGGAATGACTTTCATTCTCTCTCTATCTTCTGCCATGGTCGGGTTTTGAGTCTTACTCAACTTTACACCTTGTAACACAGGCAAGAACTGCTTCTTTGACTGTTCCATTTTGAACTACATCAAAATCTTGTCAAGGTATGTACTCATTGAAAAACTTATCAAGTGTCTTGATCTATCTCTATAGATCTTGATGCTCAATATGTAAGCAGCTTCACCGAGGTCTTTCTTTGAAAAACTCCTTTCAAACATTCCTTTATGCTTTGCGGAATAATTCTACATTATCACCGATCAACAATATGTCATTCACATATACTTATCAGAAATGCTGTAGTGCTCCCACTCACTTTCTTGTAAATACAGGCTTCACCGCAAGTCTGTATAAAACTATATGCTTTGATCGACTTATCAAAGTGTATATTCCAACTCCGAGATGCTTGCACCAGTCCCTAGATGGATCACTGGAGCTTGCATATTTTGTTAGTACCTTTAGGATTGACAAAACCTTCTGGTTGCATCATATACAACTCTTCTTTAATAAATCTATTAAGGAATGCAGTTTTGTTTATCCATTTGCCAAATTTCATAAAATGCGGCAATTGCTAACATGATTCGGACAGACTTAAGCATAGATACGAGTGAGAAACTCTCATCGTAGTCAACACCTTGAACTTGTCAAAAACCTTTTTGCGACAATTCTAGCTTTGTAGATAGTAACACTGCTATCAGCGTCTGTCTTCCTCTTGAAGATCCATTTAATCTCAATGGCTCGCAGATCATTGGCAAGTCAATCAAAGTCCATACTTTGTTCTCATACATGGATCTCATCTCAGATTTCACGGCCTCAAGCCATTTCGCGGAATCTAGGCTCATCATCGCTTCCTCATAGTTCGTAGGCTCATCATGGTCAAGTAACATGACCTCCAGAACAGGATTACCGTATCACTCTGGTGCGGATCTCACTCTGGTTTACCTACGAGATTTCGGTAGTAACTTGATCTGAAGTTACATGATCATCATCATTAGCTTCCTCACTAATTGGTGTAGTAGTCACAGGAACAGATTTCTGTGATGAACTACTTTCCAATAAGGGAGCAGGTACAGTTACCTCATCAAGTTCTACTTTCCTCCCACTCACTTCTTTCGAGAGAAACTGCTTCTCTAGAAAGGATCCATTCTCAGCAATGAATATCTTGCCTTCAGATCTGTGATAGAAGGTGTACACAACATTTTCTTTTGGGTATCCTATGAAGACACACTTCTCCAATTTGGGTTTGAGCTTACCAGGTTGAAACTTTTTCATATAAGCATTGCAACCTCAAACTTTAAGAAACGACAGCTTAGGTTTCTTGCCAAACCATAGTTCATATAGTGTCGTCTCAACATATTTAGATGGTGCCCTATTTGACGTGAATGTAGCTGTCTCTAATGCATAACCCCAAAATGATAGTGGTAAATTGGTAAGAGACATCATAGATCGGACCACATCTAATAAAGTATGGTTACGACGTTCCGACACACCATTACACTGTGGTGTTCCAAGTGGCGTGAGTAGTGAAACTATTTCACATTGTTTTAACTGAAGGCCAAACTCGTAACTCAAGTATTTTACTTCTGCGATCATATCGTAGAAATTTTTATTTTTGTCATGATGATTCTCCACTTCACTCTGAAATTCTTTGAACTTTTCAAATGTTTCAGACTTGTGTTTCATCAAGTTGATATACTCATATCTGCTCAAATCATCTGTGAAGATCAGAAAATAATGATACCTGCCGCGAGCCTCAATATTCATCGGACCACATACATCAGTATGTATGATTTCCAACAAATCTGTTGCTCGCTCCATTGTTCCGGAGAACGGAGTCTTAGTCATCTTGCCCATGAGGCATGGTTCGCAAGCATCAACTGATTCATAATCAAGTGATTCCAAAAGCCCATCAGCATGGATTTTCTTCATGCGCTTTACACCAATATGACCTAAACGGCAGTGCCACAAATAAGTTCCACTATCATTATTAACTTTGCATCTTTTGGCTTCAATATTATGAAAATATGTATCACCACGATCGAGATCCAACAAACCATTTTCATTGGGTGTATGACCATAGAAGGTTTTATTCATGTAAACAGAACAACAATTATTCTCTAACTTACATGAATAACCGTATTGCAATAAACATGATCCAATCATATTTATGCTCAACGCAAACACTAAATAACATTTATTTTAGGTTTAACACTAATCCCGAAAGTATAGGGAGTGTGCGATGATGATCATATCAATCTTGGAACCATTTCCAATACACATTGTCACTTCACCCTTAACTAGTCTCTGTTCATTCTGCAACTCCCGTTTCGAGTTACTATTCTTAGCAACTGAACTAGTATCAAATACTGAGGGGTTGCTATAAACATTAATAAAGTACACATCAGTAACATGTATATCAAATATACCTATGTTCACTTTGGCATCCTTCTTATCCGCTAATTACTTGGGGTAGTTCCGCTTCCAGTGACCAGTCCCTTTGCAGTAGAAGCTCTCAGTTTCAGGCTTAGGTCCAGACTTAGGTTTTTTTCACTTGAGCAGCAACTTGTTTGCCATTCTTCTTGAAGTTCCTCTTTCTTCTCTTTGTCCCTTTACTTGAAACTAGTGGTTTTGTTTACCATCAACACTTGATGCTTTTCTTGATTTCTACCTTCGTTGATTTCAGCATCAAGAAGAGCTTGGGAATCATTTCCGTTATCCCTTGCATATTATAGTTCATCATGAAGTTCTACTAACTTCGTGATGGTGACTAGAGAATTCTTTCAATCACTATTTTATTTGGAAGATTAACTCCCACTTGATTCAAGAGATTGTAGTACCCAGACAATCTGAGCACATGCTCACTGCTTGAGCTATTCTCCTCCATATTTTAGCTATAGAACTTGTTGGAGACTTCATATCTCTCAACTCGGGTATTTGCTTCAAATATTAACTTCAACTCCTGGAACATCTCATATGGTGCATGACGTTCAAAACATCTTTGAAGTCCCGATTCTAAGTCGTTTAAGCATGGTGCACTAAACTATCAAGTAGTCATCATATTGAGCTAGCCAAACATTCATAACATCTGCATCTGCTCCTGCAATAGGTTTGTCACCTAGCGGTGCATCAAGGACATAATTCTTCTGTGCAGCAATGAGGATAAACCTCAGATCACAGATCCAATCCGCATCATTGCTACTAACATCTTTCAACTTAGTTTTCTCTAGGAACATATCAAAAATAAAACAAGGGAGCTAAACGTGAGCAATTGATCTACAACATAGATATGCAAATACTACCAGGACTAAGTTCATGATAAATTTAAGTTCAATTTAATCATGTTACTTAAGAACTCCCACTTAGATAGACATACCTCTAATCTTCTAAGTGATCACGTGATCCAAATCAACTAAACCATAACCGATCATCACATGAAATGGAGTAGTTTTCAATGGTGTACATCACTATGTTGATCATATCTACTATATGATTCACGCTCGACCTTTCGGTCTCAGTGTTCTGAGGCCATATCTGCATATGCTAGGCTCGTCAAGTTTAACCTGAGTATTCTGCGTGTGCAAAACTGGCTTGCACCCGTTGTAGATGGATGTAGAGCTTATCACACCCGATTATCAAGTGGTGTCTGGGCACGATGAACTTTGGCAACTATGCATACTCAGGGAGAACACTTTTATCTTGAAATTTAGTGAGAGATCATCTTATAATGCTACCGTCCATCAAAGCAAGATAAGATGCATAAAAGATAAACATCACATGCAATCAATATAAGTGATATGATATGGCCATCATCATCTTGTGCTTGTGATCTCCATCTTTGAAGCACCGTCATGATCACCATCGTCACCAGCGCGACACCTTGATCTCCATCATAGCATCATTTTCGTCTCGCCAATCTTATGCTTCCATGACTATCGCTACCGCTTAGTGATAAAGTAAAGCATTACAGGGCAATTGCATTGCATACAATAAAGTGACAACCATATGGCTCCCGCCAGTTGCCGATAACTCGGTTACAAAACATGATCATCTCATATAATAAAATTTAGCATCATGTCTTGACCATATCACATCACAACATGCCCTGCAAAAACAAGTTAGACGTCCTCTACTTTGTTGTTGCAAGTTTTACGTGGCTGCTACGGGCTTAGCAAGAACCATTCTTACCTACGCATCAAAACCACAACGATAGTTTGTCAAGTTGGTGCTGTTTTAACCTTCGCAAGGACCGGGCGTAGCCACACTCGGTTCAACTAAAGTTGGAGAAACTGACACCCGCCAGCCACCTATGTGCAAAGCACGTCGGTAGAACCAGTCTCGCGTAAGCGTACGCATAATGTCGGTCCGGGCCGCTTCATCCAACAATACCCCTGAACCAAAGTATGACATACTGGTAAGCAGTATGACTTGTATCGCCCACAACTCACTTGTGTTCTACTCGTGCATATTACATCAACGCATAAAACCTGGCTCGGATGCCACTTTCGGGGAAAGTAGAAATTTCAAAAAAATTCCAACGCACATGCAAGATCATGGTGGTACATAGCAACGAGAGGGGAGAGTGTTGTCTACGTACCCTCATAGACCGAAAGCGGAAGCGTTAGCACAACGTGGTTGATGTAGTCGTACGTCTTCATGATCAGACCTATCAAGTACCTAACATAGGACACCTCCGAGTTCAGCACACGTTCAGCCCGATGACGTCCCTCGAACTCCGATCTAGACAAGTGTTGAGGGAGAGTTTCGTCAGCATGATGGTGTGGTGATGATGTTGATGTTCTACCGACGCAGGGCTTCGCCTAAGCACCGCTACAGTGATATCAAGGTGGACTATGATGGAGGGGGGCACCGCACACGGCTAAAGGATCAAACGATCAATTGTTGTGTCTATGGGGTTGAAATAGGATTCAGGAGAAGGAAAGAGAGAGGAGAAGAAGGAAAGAGGGGGCCGGCCCCCCTTGCCCTAAACCAATTCGGTTTGGGCCTTGGGGGCGCGCGCCCACACTCCCCTTGCTTCCCTCTATTTCCACTAAGGCTCGTATAGGCCCATTAAGCTCCCGGGGGGTTCCGGTAACCTCCCGGTACTCCGGTAAAATCCCGATTTCACCCGGAACACTTCCGACATCCAAACATAGGCTTCCAATATATCAATCTTCATGTCTCGACCATTTCGAGACTCCTCGTCATGTCCTTGATCACATCCGGGACTCCGAACAACCTTCGGTACATCAAAACATATAAACTCATAATATAACCGTCATCGTAACGTTAAGCGTGCGGACCCTATGGGTTCGAGAACTATGTAGACATGACCGAGACACGTCTCCGGTCAATAACCAATAGCGGAACCTGGATGCTCGTATTGGCTCCCACATATTCTACGAATACCTTTATCGGTCAAACCGCACAACAACATACGTTGTTCCCTTTGTCATTGGTATGTTACTTGCCCGAGATTCGGTCGTCGGTATCTCAATACCTAGTTCAATCTCGTTACCGACAAGTCTCTTTACTCATTCCGTAATACATCATCCCGCAAATAACTCATTAGTTGCAATGCTTGCAAGGCTTAAGTGATGTGCATTACCGAGAGGGCCTAGAGATACCTCTCCGACAATCGGAGTGACAAATCCTAATCTCGAAATACGCCAACCCAACAAGTACCTTCGGAGACACCTGTAGAGCACCTTTATAATCACCCAGTTACATTATGACGTTTGGTGGCACACAAAGTGTTCCTCCGGTAAACGGGAGTTGCATAATCTCATAGTCATAGGAACATGTATAAGTCATGAAGAAAGCAATAGCAACAAACTAAACGATCAAGTGCTAAGATAACGGAATGGGTCAAGTCAATCACATCATTCTCCTAATGATGTGATCCCATTAATCAAATGACAACTCTTTGTCTATGGCTAGGAAACATAACCATCTTTGATCAACGAGCTAGTCAAGTAGAGGCATACTTGTGACACTCTGTTTGTCTATGTATTCACACATGTATCATGTTTCCAGTTAATACAATTCTAGCATGAATAATAAACATTTATCATGATATAAGGAAATAAACAATAACTTTATTATTGCCTCTAGGGCATATTTCCTTCACATACACTGTTGATAAGTTGCCTGGGCACTCTTAAGCCCAAAGGGCATAGACACATAGCAGAAGGCTCCAAATGGAGTGATGAAAGCTGACTTCTCCTGGTCCTTGACTGTCATCTTGATCTGATGATAACCTGAATAAGCATCCAGAAAACTCAAACGCTCAACCCACCGTAGCATCGATGATCTGATCAATACGGGGGAGAGCAAAAGGGTCAGCTGTACAAGCTTTGTTTAAATCGGTGTAATCCACACACATACGCTAGGTGCCGTTCTTTTTTAGTACAAGCACCGGGTTGGCCAACCACTCCGGGTGAAAAACTTCCACAATGAACCTGGCCGCCAAGAGCCGGGCCACCTCTTCTCCAATGGCCTTGCGCCTTTCCTCGTTGAACCATCGAAGAAATTGCCTGACCGGCTTAAACCTTGGATCAATATTGAGAGTGTGCTCAGCGAGTTCTCTCGGGACACCCGGCATGTCAGAAGGTTTCCATGCAAAGATGTCCCGGTTCTCATGGATGAACTCGATGAGCGCGCTTTCCTATTTTGGATCCAAGTTGGCACTGATGATGAACTACTTGGATGAGTCGCCGGGCACAAAATCAACCATCTTGGTGTCATTAGCTGACTTGAATTTCCACACCGGTTCATGCTCCGTTGTTGGCTTCTTTAAAGACGTCATGTCTGTCGGGTCAACATTATCTTTATAAAACTTTAGCTCCTCTGTTGCACAAACAGACTCAACATATGCAGCATCTCCTTCTTCACACTCCAGGGCTATTTTCCGGCTTCCATGTATTGTAATGGTGCCCTTATAACCCGGCATCTTGAGCTGCAGATACACATAACACGGTCGAGCCATGAACTTGGCGTAAGCTGGCCGTCCAAACAAAGCATGATATGGGCTTTTGATCTTAACCACCTCAAAGGTTAATTTCTCCGCTCTGGAATCATATTCATCCCCAAAGGCTACTTCCAGTTCAATCTTCCCAACTGGGTATGCCGACTTGCCAGGTACCACACCATGAAAAACAGTGTTGGATTGCTTAAGACTCTTATCAGTCAACCCCATCCGACGAAATGTCTCATAGTAGAGGATGTTGATGCTACTGCCTCCATCCATGAGAACTTTAGTGAATTTATATCCACCAACCCGAGGCACTACTACCAAGGCCAAGTGACCCGGATTATCAACCCGGGGAGGATGATCCTCTCTACTCCACACAATAGGCTGTTCTGACCACCGTAAGTAACGCGGAATCACCGGCTCAACGGCATTGACCGCCCTCTTGTGAAGCTTCTGGTCCCTCTTGCACAAGCTAGTGGTAAATACAAGATATTGCCCAATATTCAGTTGTTTTGGGTTGCTCTGATATCTGGATTGCTGCTGATTACCTTGGTCGGGTTGTGGATTATAACCTCCCTGGTTACCTGCATGTCCCTGACCGTGAAAGCCGCCTCCACCTGAGCCGGCGCCCGGGCCATGAAAGCCGCCTCCACCTGAACCGCCGCAAGGGCCGTGACTTCCATCAAATGCATTTGAATTTTTAAACGCCTTCATGATTGTACAGTCCTTCCACATATGGGTGGCTGGCTTCTCCCGGGTGCCGTGTCTTGGACAAGGTTCATTCAATAGTTGCTCAAGGGTGGGACCTGACCGCCCGACCGAGGGGGTTGCCTACCCTTGCGTCGTTGATTGTTTCCCTGCGCATTGGTGTTAGCCACAAATTCGTCAGCCTTACGTTTATTACCTCCTTGATTTGCCGGGTTATGCTGGTGACGCTTGTCGTTGCCGTTCTTCTTTCCCTTCCCTGTCTTTTCTTCATCAGACACAGGGTCCTTGGTACTATCAGAATCAGCATACTTGACGAGAGCCGCCATCAACTGGCACATGTCATTGCAGTCACGTTTATGCCGCCCCAGCTTCTGCTTCAGAGGTTCAAAACGGCAATTTTTCTCCAACATTAAGACTGCCGAGCCGGCATCCATCTTATCAGATGAATGAATTATCTCCTTGACCCGGCGCACCAAATGGGTTGTGGACTCACCTTCCTCTTGTTTACAATTAGTCAGGTCCACGATTGACATAGGTTGTTTGCATGTGTCCTTGAAGTTCTGAATGAACCGGGCTTTTAACTCCGCCCATGAGCCGATGGAATTGGGGGCAATCCTTTTAGCCAAGTGCGAGTTGTTCCATCCAACATCATAGTGAAATACTTAGCCATTGCCGCGTCACTGACCTCCAACAACTCAATTTCCATCTCATAACTCTCAATCCAAGCCCCAGGCTGCAAGTCAGCCGTGTAATTAGGCACCTTATGAGGCCCCTTGAAGTCTTTTGGCAAGCGCTCATTATGTATGGCCGGCACCAGGCAAGGGACACCTCCGGTTCTCGTGGCCACTCCTGCCTCAACCGAGGTTGTTGGATAAGCTGGAAACATCTGATGAGCCGCCTGCTCTGCTGCTAGTTGAACCGCGCGCTCAGCTTCTTGTCGGATCCTCTCCTGATCCGCTAAGTTAAGGGCTCTAGCCTATACCTGCTCATGCCTGTGCGGCCGGTTGCAGCGTTGAGCATTACTTGACATATCAGTTGAGTCCATATGCCTACTGTAGCTTGGGCTTCGGCTCGGGCGAGGTGTTGAATGGATTCTGTCTCGACTGTAAGAGTACGCGTCCTGCTGCACCAGAGCCGTCTGAAGAAGTTCTCTCACCCTGCGTGTTTCGATTGCCGTCAGGAGTCACCTTCCATCGGGAGAGTCGCCAAACAAGCCGACGCAGCAATGAGGTTTTCCAAAGGATTGGAGAAGTGACCCGGTGGTGTCGACGTATAATGAGGCGGAGCGGTGTATATGCGAGGCGGCTCCACGGTCTGCGGCTGAACCGGTGCTCCGGGTGTCGCGATTCTATTTGCCTCCGGCAGGTTACTTGTCCCGGCCCCGGGTATATTAAAAAGGTTCCTAGGATCGAGCGTCAGAGGTAGACGTGACTGAGTTTTCTGATGCCTTCTCCTCATGACCTCGTTTGACGCGTTCAGATCCACTGACAACCGGAAGGTCTCTACTTGAAGCTGCTGAGCACGGGCGTCCAACGCCGCCCGTTCCACGGCCATCCTGACTTCTTCTGCTGCTAAATTGTCTTTGGCTTGTACCATCTCTTCGCGTACCCGTGCAACCTCCGCGTCATGCTGAACCTTATCCGCCGGCTCCACCACGACAGTCAACAGAGCTGTCAACTTATCCATGAGATCCATTAGTATCTGTGCCGGGGGCGCGCAGGGTCTCCTGACCCGGCCGCTGCCGACCCGGTGGTTGTTGCTGCTGCAGCTGTAGAGTTCTGTCCGGGCTGAGTGCTTGCCATGAAGACTCCGGCTCGATTCGGCAGCTCAAAGGGGTCCGGAATACTGCTGCCATCAGAACAGCCCCCGAGCATGCCATCCTCCAGCTGATACATAGAATTTGTCTCACCTGTTGATGATGTAGCATCGAAACAGATGGTCGTCTCACCACCATCCACCGATTCCTTCGAGTATTCACCTCCATGGATGCAACCCACAAAAACACGCCTTACAGCGGGTCGGGCCCGGGCGGGCCTCGCGAGCTGAACCGTCTCGATGATGTTGGTGAAGACGTCCGGCTCAGGGCCCGATTCACCGATCCGGCCAATGAATACATGAATCCCGCCGAAGGGGACCCGGTACCCGTACTCTATTGAGCCGGCCTCGGGGCCCCAGCCTTCGTCGTCGATGTAGAGCTTGCCGCGACGACTCTTGGTCATCCGGCCCACAACGTATCCCTTGAGCCCTTCGAAGTTGCCCTTCAAGAACTCAAATCCACCGTGCGTTGGCCCCACGGTGGGCGCCAACTGTCATGGAATTGTCATTGCAAATGTCCTAGCAAAAGGACTTAGTCATAGGGCCATCGCAACTAGGAAGCTTAAAGGGGTTAATCGGGACAAAGGACACGAGAGGTTTTATACTAGTTCAGCCCCTTACGATGAAGGTAAAAGCCTATGTCTAGTTGTGTTGATATTGCTAGGGTTTCGATCACCAAGAGGCTAGTTCGCCGGCTTGGTTATCGATCTCTTGTTTCTTGCCCTAAGCCGCCACTGGGTCGTCCCCTTATATACACGGGTTGACGCCTGGTGGCCTACAGAGTCCCGGCCGGCTCATAAAACGTGTCCGGCTCAGTGACTTCTTTTACATGACTTTCTTTACAAGCCTTTCCTTACATACGGCAGTTTGCAATATTGGGCCTTAAGCCGCCTCTAGGCCTTAGGCCTTCTATAATCTTTAATAAACTATCGTCTTGAATGTTTATTAGGCTTCCTTTGTGACCCGCCATTGGGGCTGAACCGGCCCCTCCTGGGCGGGCCATAGCTGATAGCTATATCCCCAACACCCCCACTTCACAAAAATTTGCCGTTTTATTCGCCCTCTTTTTCGTTCATCGTTTTCTTGCCAGATCTATTTTTGTGTGCAATCTTGTTTGCCATTATTGTCATTATGGATAGTTCTTCCTCTATTGCATGCACCCCCGAGAACGAGGTTCTCAACTTTAAACAAAGGGGAGGAGAAAATTTAAAAGATGATTGGTATAGAATTTGCAATGCACATAATAGATCTATCTATAAGCAATCTACCGTTGTTCTTCTTCGTTTTTTTTATGTAGGCATCACCACTTGGTATTGATTCGTCCTTGATATGATTACCGATGGAAATTTCTTGATGTGTCCCTTTCTTGATGGTTTTAATGCTATGGGAAATTTGGTAGGCTCACCACCTCTTATGATTAATAAAACAACTTTGACTCTTGAGCATGTCATGGAAAGATTAGATGATATTGAAAAGAAAATGCTTACTGAAGAGCATATTGAAAACTTGGATAAAAAGATGCATAATTTTTCTACTAAGATTGGGTCAAAAGCGGGAGAAGTTTTTAAGTTGTTAAAAGAAAAGGGGACCATAATTCATGAACCAATTGAAGAAAGCCCGTCCCGGATTGATAAAATGGAAGAAATCTTTAGTAATTTAAGCACGGATTTTGCTTCCGCTAAAACTATTGAAAAAACTGCCGTAAAGATTGGCAAGACTACTCAAGTTACTAAGAATAGGGGTGCAACTTCTAGTAATAACAATAAAGAGGATCTTAAGATGATTGGTATTCACCCTGATTTTGTTGAAGTTATAAGAGATCCCTTGGGCAAAAATGAATTCTTTAAATTATTTCCTAGGAGTATTGTCATTGAAAATCTTTATGCTAAATTTTTGAAGAATTCTAAGTGTTTGATTAAAGAGTTGGAGAAGGATGACAAAACTTAGATCCTTTGCCTTATGCCTAGCTAGGGGCGTGAAACAATAGCGCTTGTTGGGAGGCTACCCAATGAATAAAATTTATTTTCGCTTTTTGCTTTCTGTTCTTGAGTGTTTGCACAATTATGCTACTGTTATGATTGTGTTTTGTGTGTTTTAATTAGTGTTTGTGCCACGTAAAGCCTTTAGATCTTCTTGGGTGATAGTTGTTTGATCTTGCCGAAAAATAGAAACTTTCACGCTCATGAAAATAATTTTCATTTTTATCCAGAGCATGATAAAATGCCAATTCTTTTTTCAGTAGATTAATATACAAATTGCTTAGGTTGTCCTAATGTTTCAGGATATTTGGAGTTACAGAAGTATTTGAGATATCCAGATTACTACAGACTATTCTGTTTTTGATAGATTCTGTTTTCTTTGCGTTATGCGCTTGTTTTGATGATTCTATGGTTTTATTTGAAGAGTTTTTGCCATAGAAAAGTTGGAATATAGTAGATATAATGCAAGAATAAAATATGAATGGGTTGCAATAGTACTTATAGTAGTGATTTGCTTTCTTATACTAACGGATCTCACGAAGGTTTTGTTGAGTTTTGTGTGATTGAAGTTTTCAAGTTTTGGGTGATGTTACGATGGATGAAGGAATAAGGAGTAAGAAGAGCCTAAGCTTGGGGATGACCATGGCATCCCAAGCTATTATCCAAAGAGAAGCAAGCAACTAAGCTTGGGGATGCCCCGTGTGGCATCCCGTCTTTCTTATAACGACCATCGGTATTTTACTAAAAGCTATATTTTTATTTGTCACATACTATGTGTTTTGCTTGGAGCGTCTTGTATGATTTGAGTCTTTGCTTGTTTTTCTTGGTGTTTTAAGTCGTGAATCCTTGCTAGACACACTTGTTTGAGAGAACCAAAATTATGCCATGACTTGTTAGAATTGCTCTCTATGCTTCACTTAAATTTTTATGAGCTATGGATTTGCTCTAATGCTTCACTTATATCTTTTTTATCATGGTGTGCTTTAATATTTTTAAAGAAATGCTCTCTTGATCCACTTAGATTTAATTGAGAGTTAGTGACATTTTCAAGAAATTCTCTCTTGCTTCACTTAAATTAATTTGAGAGAAAGAAAAAAATTATGCTCGTGATCTTCACTTATATTTGTTTGAGCTTATCAAAAGCAACACATGAAAATCAGTTCCAAAGTGGTAGATATCCAAGAAGGATATAATAAAAACTTTTATTAAGATCATTGGACAAAATAAACTTGATTGTTAGTAATAGTTTTGAGATATGATGATGTGATATATGAGTCATGTTGATGAGTAATTATGCTTTAGTAAGAATATTGGTGTTAAGGTTTGTGATTCCCTATGCAAGCACGAAAGTCAATAGTTATGCAATGAAATTAGATCCTACTTGTGGTGCATTATTCGGTGTTAATTATGCTTAATGTTCGCTTATGAGATTATTCGTTTTTTGGTTGGTCGCTTCTCAATCTTTTGCTAGCCTTCATTTTGCACTAAGTATGATCACTACTTGTGCATCCAAAATCCTTTAAACCAGTTTTTCCACATGAGTTCACTATATCTACCTATATGAGGTATTCTTTTGTCATTCTAAGCAAATTTGTATGTGCCATCTCTAATTTTCAAAATAAATTTCTCGTTTGTGTGCTCGTACCGCTCGCGAGGCGGTGAGGGGTGGCCAATATTTTCCATGCTAGATGTGTTATTCTCACGATGAATGTTTATTCACTTGTCATTGCACAAGAGTAAGGAAAAGGTATTAGGGATGCCCAGTCCCAAAATGAAACATGAATTTACTATATGTTTTCCAATAATAAATTCCCTAAAAAGTGTTGTTATGGAAGGCACCTGTGGATACGGTTAGCCATGGAAAGTGAAAGTATGGTTGAAAAAGGAATAAACTTTATTTTCTATTTGGGAACCGCCTATGATATATCTAGCATGGAAAGTGTTGGGAGCTCTAAGTCGTTTTTGTTGGTGGGAAAAGTATGCCTCTCAAAATGTTTTTATCTCTCAATTTTCACTTTGAGCTCTAGCACCTCTACCTACTTCCCTCTGGGAAGGGCCTTTATTTTACTTTATGCAATTTTTATTTTTAATTTGAGTCTCCATCTTCTCTTATAAAGCACCAACTAGGGGGCACTATGATCGTACTTGAGCATTGGGTGCAGCTAATATGCGATTGTGTTTCATGAATGGATCAATGATTGAGCATGATGCACTAGGGATAACTTATTTTAGCATTGATATTTTGAAAGACATGGTTGCTTATTGATATGCTTGAGTATTTAAGTCTCATGTCAAAACTAGACTATTGATTTGAAAAATATAAAAGTCCAAATGTCCATACTACAAAGAAAAGAATATGAGATGACATGTTAGGTAGCATTCCACATCAAAAATTCTGTTTTTATCATTTACCTACTCGAGGACGAGCAGGAATTAAGCTTGGGCATGCTGATACGTCTCCAACGTATCTATAATTTTTTATTGTTCCATGATGTTATATTATCATTCTTGGATGTTTTATAACCATTTTATAGTAATTTTATATCATTTTTGGTACTAACCTATTGACATAGTGCCAAGTGCTAGTTGCTTTTTTCTGCATGTTTTTTACATCGCAGGAAATCAATACCAAACGGAGTCCAAACGCAGCGAAACTTTTTGTGGATATTTGGACCAGAAGACATTCAGTGGGTCGGAGAAGCGCCTGGGGGGTGCTCCGAGGGGAGCACAACCTTGGGTGCCTCCCAAACTGACTCTTTTCTCTATAAATACCCCAATATTCTAGAAACCCCAGGGGAGTTGACGAAAATCAATTCCAGCCGCCGCAGAGTCCAGAACCACACTACAAGAAATATGTCAACTTGTGACCCTCACTATTGGCCGCTGAAAGGTCATAGTTTTTCATTTGCGACCTTTTTGTGACCAAAAACAGAAGGTCAAAAGCTGGCGGTCTTAAACTGAAATTAGTGACCTTCTTTGTGATATGTAAAAGGTCGTTGGTTCCATGACCAAATTTTTGGTCACTAGCAACCTCCCCAGACCACGTAGGCATCCAGCGTGGCAAGCTGATGTGGCACAAGAATCAGCCCAGTCCGATTCGGTGTTTTACATGGGCCGAGCCCAACAATTCAACCTATTTGTTTTTTCTCATATTAATTTTGGTCAGGTAGATGGGCCAAGCCCAAAAATTAAGCCTTCTCATTTTTGGGCCATGGCCTTTTCGGCTAGACAGTTTTATTTTTCTTTTTTCAAAAAAATCCTCTAGTTAGATGGGTCCCATTGGTCAAATTCTAGTAAGTGGGCCCCTTTTTTTCAATGCATTTTTCTTCTGATTTTGATTTGATAGTAAATAAATAATCAACATTTAAATCAACAAACATAAAACATAAGGAATACTTCAAGTAACAGCAACCAGAATCAATCTGTATACAGTGACAATCAATGTTACAATCTCTACAAATATTGGGATCCTGCTCCAGACATCGCACAGGTACAAATTCTACTAGTGTAATAACACTTATACAAGTAGAATCACTGTTAAACATATGCAGTGACAATTGGCACAAACTGGGCCCCTGCTCCAATCATATGAAACATATGCACGACTCAATGGGCAACCATACTTGACTAGGCCATGACCTTCATTACACTGGACTAACAGAATGACAATATGAACTATCATCATGCCTTCCGCGGTCGCCCTGTTACATGAACCAGAAGAGAAGAATCAAAACTTTTGGGGCCAATATATTATGAACAAACCAATCAAAAAACAAACAATTTCTTTAGAATGATAAGACAAATTCAGCTAGTACAATGCTTTCATTCTCCAGCAAGTTAAAATGAGATAATCATTCATACAAGAAGGTGATGAAAGAAAATAGAGCATTTTACTCATAGCATGCAAAGTATTAATATTCTGACAAACATATGCAAGTGTAAATGTCAACTATCTTACACCCAAATGAATGACTGCTTGTGGAAGAAATATGTTAAACCAGGTTAGTTGTAACGGAGAGGGGCTGACTTACATTGGCCGTAGTGGTCGATTGTGGCCTGAACAAATCTGTTGTAGTCGTCGGGGTATGCGACGTCCCCGGGGAGAATGATCACGTTCGGCGCGCCGAGCTCGAAGGCGTGGTTGGCGGCCTGCCACAGGCTCCACTCCTCTTCGCTACCAGGGCAAGGCATGCCCCCTTGGCGGTGTACTGGTAAGCTAGTTTCTGCATGCAGAAGAGAAGATCCCAAGTTGTTTGGAGTTAACAACGAAAGTACTGTATAATGTTTAGAACATGTATATTCAATATGACAAGTAGAAAAGCAGAGTTCTAGCAGAGTAGCATAAGAAGCAGAGGAATTCTGATTCTATAACAAGAGGAAACGGAGTTGTCCTGTGCAACAAGAGGAATTCTGATTCTGTAACAAGAGGTAGAATTAGCATCACTAGCTCTGTTGCTGTTGTTTGCATATTACATAAGTAGTTGTCTGCCTAAGCAAATAGAGAGGTATATGCAGCAAGAACACGCAATGTGATGACACTATGAGTGCACTATAACTCTGGAAGTAAAAAAGAACATAAATTCATTTGGGCTGATTTGTACATAGCCAAGAAAAACTTCTTACAAATAAATTCATGGAAGCGTATCATCCTTTTAGTCCCTCACCCATATCTCCTAGTAGTATTACATAATGCCTAGTGAGTGATCTAGCAATGTACTATACAAGAGAGTATATATGTATACGGATTCCTGCAGCCAGCTTCTATCAGTAACATGCATGTATATATTGAAGTAAACGTAACAGAGAGTATCTTTGGAAACATTCAAAATATATTCAATGTTGGAGCTGCATCTTACAACTCAAGGAGCCACATGAAATCCATGGAAGGACCTTACTGTGACAATTCACTTGTATAGTCCTGCCTCATGTGCATAATGCCGTTGCAAACAATTTAGATAGTGTATATATATAGATAGAAAGAAGCGCTTGATCAACAAGCTGCTGTAATAGTGTGTATATATAGATAGATAGTGCACCAATAATTTTTTAGAAGGTAACTGAACTTCTGTGCACACATTTAGATAGAAAGAAGCGCTTGATCAACAAGCTGCTGTAATAGTGTGTGTGTGTGTGTGTGTGTGTGTATATATGTACATTCTAACAACATGAATGTTCCATCAGGCCATGATCAACTACTCCAAACCATTACATGCTTTGCAAGAAAATAATAGAAAAAGTAATCAGCAGATGACACAATGAACAAGTGAAGGCTTTAAATATCTCCCTGTCAAAGAATCAAGTCAATGAAGGCATGCAGTACAAGGAGGAGCAGCCTTGCATCATCCTTTGCTCAGATCAACACTAGAAAGTGTGCTGCTAAAGCTTGATCAGAACCCGCACGACACAACCTCTCTGTCCCCCACCTCAACTCGCCCATGCCGCTACTGCAGTTGGATGTAAGTGTGTAAATACAACATACTTTGCATCATGTATCTAGACTATAGAATCTTGTAGCTAGCAGTACATGAATTCAACTCAATAGTATAATAAACATCCGCTGGAAGTTGTCAAATTAATTCATTCTCTGCTAATTGCCAGAGCAAGTGTTGTAGATAGGATGGTGGTGTCATCCACAATAAGATAATATTGCTCCTACTAAAATACCATTCATTTAGTATGAAAATAACAAGCTTAGCAAAATATAACATTTCATTGAGCACAAGCTTGACTCGTATGACCAACAATTTACTGATTAAAATCACCAATCAGGAACTAAATGACAACTTAAGAAGAAAAACAGCAGGCATCAAAGTCTCAGGCGCATATGGTGGATGCAATGATCAGCGGCGTTTTGACAAGGTGGGATGTGAAACTAACCAATGACAGCATACTAATTGCGACTGACAGATACAATCGGTGGTCTTGGGGGGTTTAACATGTGGATTCTCGCAAAGCCATATAAAATATTCTAGTAAGATATCTCTCGCTGGAAAAGTTTCCATGCATAACCAAACATGCGACCTTCATTTCTTTCCATTGTTTTTATTCCTCTGTTTTGCCACTAGCTGCTAATCACGTTCCTCTACTTTTTTGCTTTCCTCTGTTTTACAAGGCTCTATTCCGAACAGGCCCTAACCAATGTTTTGAGTGGCATGACATGACAAGCTGTAGAAATCTAGGCCATGGATAGGAGAGGAATGAGGTTGTCTTACTGATTGAGGCACATCCTCCCAGCAGACCGGACGCAGCCGACCACCTCGAAGCATCCTAAGCAATAATCGGCAATGGCATCAGCAAGCTGAGAGGAACAGCGGCGGCGGCGGTAACTAGCAAGGAAGACGATGGATACGGACCGAGGAGGCAGGAGACGGGGTAGTGCTGTGGGAAGTCGATGTGGTGGACCCCGTCGATGGCGTAGATCTCCTGGTAGAAGTCCTCCATGGCGGCGACGGTGTCGGGGTCGGGCACCTTGGAGGCGGCGTGGATCCAGGGCAGCCGATGACCGGCGACGGCCAGGAGCGGCCCTCCACGCGCTTGGTGCCGTGCACCAGCAGCGATGCCCATGACTGGTGCATCGTCAGGCAGGGGTTCCGCAGCCCCCCACTGCCTCCCCCCGAGCGCCCTCCGCGCATCGCCGCTCGTAGTGGTCCGTAGAGGAGAGTAGAGGAGAGGGTGGCGGCGGCCGGAATCGAATCGGGGTTGGATTGGAGCAGCGGCGGCGCAGGAACGGCGAGGAGGGACTTGGCATCGGGGCGGCGCGCTGCAAGGCCCGGAGATGCGGGGAGGGAGGGACGCGGTCGGCGGCGGTGGGTGAGGAGGATGGCGAGGTCGGCGGTGGGTGGGAGAGGACGGCGAGATCGGGAGGGGCGCGGGTACGGGGAGGAGGCGGCGGCGGCGGGGAGATTGGGAGCAGGGAGAGGGGTGCGATGGGGGGATCTGATCTAGGGTTTGGGCTGTGGTGTGGGGGGGGGGGGGGGGGGGGTATCACCAATTCGTATGCATTTCTGATCTTTCTATCTATTTTTAATTATTTTTCGAGTGGCTGAAATGAGTTTTTTTGTGTGAAGGAACTACCATATATTTGTTGCAAAATTGGACCGAATCATTTTTCTAAAATACTAGGCCATAGTTAATTCACAATTGACCAAATGGTTGGGTGTCAAAAGCCTTGATTCACCTCTGGTGAAAAAGACAAATTTCCATCGATTCAGTAGGAAGCGGGTCAAATTTGAACTGTAGCCGCCTCATAGTTTGCTCTTTATTTTTTCAAAAAATCATTTCTAGGTACATAACTATCTATTTTATCATAGAAACATCAAAAGGTTTCCAAGATTCAACAACTAGCTAGGAACGGTCAAGCCCGCCGTTTTGCCCGCATTTTGAAACGGGCATAAAAAATTAAAAAAATTAAAAATTTGGAAAACCTTCGCATTGTGTCATCATATGTGACCAAGTTTCCAGGAAAAATAATAATTTTGAAATACGGCAATTATTTAAAAAAGTGTTCTCAGAAATGAGCTATCATGCGTGAAGATTCATGGATTTCAAGCCAAATGATCAATCTTATGGCCACATTCATGGCATAGTTTGTTCAAATGATCTCATATTGTGCACAAGAGTGCATCTTGTAATTCCAAACAATGTTTCCTAAGGGAGTTTTCATTTTCTTTGCACGGAAAATTCATTTTCTATTTTTCGAGTGCCCGAAATGAGTTTTTTGTGAAGGAACTACCATATATTTGTTGCAAAATTGGACCAAATCATTTTTATAAAATACTAGGCCATGTTTAATGCACAATTGACAAAATGGTTGGGTGTCAAAAGCTTTGATCCATCTCTAGTGAAAAAGACAAATTCCCGCCGATTCAGCAGGAAGCGGGTCAAATTTGAACTGTAGCTGCCTCATAGTTTGCTCTTTATTTTTTCCAAAAATCATTTCTAGGTACATAACTATCTATTTAATCAGATAAACAACAAAAGGTTTCCAAGATTCAACAACTAGCTAGGAACGGTCAAGCCCGTCGTTTTGCCCGCATTTTGAAACGGGCATAAAAAAATCAAAAAAAAATTAAAAAAATGGAAAACCTTCGCATTGTGTCATCACATGTGACCAAGTTTCCAGGAAAAATAATAAACTTGTAACACGGCAATTATTTTTAAAAAGTGTTCTCAGAAATGAGCTATCATGCGTGAAGATTCATGGCTTTCAAGCCAAATGATCAATCTTATGGCCACATTCATGGCATAGTTTGTTCAAATGATCTCATATTGTGCACAAGGGTGCATCTTGGAATTCCGAACAATGTTGCCTAAGGCATTTTTCATTTTCTTTGCATGGAAAAATCATTTTCTATTTTTCGAGTGCCCGAAATGAGTTTTTTGTGTGAAGGAACTACCATATATTTGTTGCAAAATTGGACCAAATCATTTTTCTAAAATACTAGGCCATGTTTAATGCACAATTGAAAAAATGGTTGGGTGTCAAAAGCTTTGATCCATCTCTGGTGAAAAAGACAAATTCCCGCCGATTTAGTAGGAAGCGGGTCAAATTTGAACTGTAGCTGCCTCATAGTTTGCTATTTATTTTTTCCAAAAATCATTTCTAGGTACATAAGTATATATTTAAGCATAAATACATGGTTTGGTGGTGATACGTTGAGGTTTGGACGGTGGCCCAGGGCCCCAACTCCAAAGCGCGTAGACTCGCATGCCCGCCGTGTGGTCACTACGTGACTGTGGTGTTGCCATGCGTTCTGGGAAGCCTAGGCATGTCTAGTAGGTTTGGCACTCCCCAGGTAGATGCTTGGAAGAAAATAACAACCGAAGAATCTCACGAGGAGACCGAACAATGCTCAAACATGAATTAGCACCCCAAGTGTGTGATTAGTGGTACAGGAAATGCACATGGCCAATGGGCCTGAGTTTTGGCCGAGGATGATCATCTACTAAGAACACTATATTGGAAAATTTGAAGCTCAAATGGAGGATCCTAGGTGTCACTTGCTTTGCAATGTACCACACTGGACAGAAATATGAATGTTGAAGCCACACTCACATGTATTATTAGATGGGGCTCAAATTTTGTGGAGAGCAATGATTTGGGAATATAGAAGATGTGGCAAAAATTCAGCTCATTAGCATATGCCTAGCTAGTACTTCCTTCACAACAGTTCGAGTTGAACAAAAACTTTGAAAATTTGCCGAGGAAGATTTACCAGGCAAATGGAGTTGAATATTGTCATGAGGCAGTGATTTGGATAGTAAAGAATGCCAATTTTTTTTGGGAATTTTGGGAATGACAGAAATATAGATTGCTTCACAACGTAGGGCAAAAATTGACACATGGACATGACACATAGGCAAAACTGATGAGGTGGCGCCTAGTCATAGAAATAAGTACCAATGCATCCACGTTCACAACCTCATGACCATTTATATTGGTCGTAATCAGGTAGAAATAAGGTCATTGGTGCCTCTTGTCTGCTTTGTGACCATTTGGTGTAAGCAATTTCAGGGTTTGAGCCCTTCCAAGCGAAATGGCCGTGGATTTACGACCAATTCAGCTAGGGTCACTAAGAGGAGGTCACTAGTTGACATATTTCTTGTAGTGCCACCAGATCCAATCTAGACACCATCTCGGAGGGGGTGCATCATGTCCATTGGTGCCTCTCCGATGATGCTTGAGTAGTTCTTTTTAGACCTACGGGTCCGTAGTTAGTATCTAGATGGCTTCCTCTCTCTCGTTTGATTCTCAATACAATGGTCTCTTGGAGAGCCATATGATGTAACTATTTTTGCGGTGTGTTTGTTGTGATCGGATGAACTTTGAGTTTATGATCAGATCTATCTTTTTATCCATGAAAGTTATTTGAGTCTTCTTTGATCTCTTATATGCATGATTGCTTATAGCCTCATATTTCTTCTCCGATATTTGGGTTTTGTTTAGCCAACTTGATCTACTTATCTTGCAATGGGAAGAGGTGCTTTGTGATGGGTTCGATCTTACGGTGCTTGATCCCAGTGACAGAAGGGGAACCGACACGTATGTATCATTGCCATTAAGGATAACAAGATGGGGTCTATTTCTACATAAATAGCTCTTGTCTACATCATGTCATCGTTCTTATTGCATTACTCCATTTCTCCATGAACTTAATACACTAGATGCATGCTGGTTAACGGTCGATGTGTGAAGTAATAGTAGTAGATGCAGGCAGGAGTCGTTCTACTAATCTTGCACGTGTTGCCTACGTAATGATCATTCCCTGGATATAGTCACGATTATTTGAAGTTCTGTCAATTGCTCAACAGTAATTTGTTTACCCACCGTTTGCTATTTTTCTCAAGAGAAGCCACTAGTGAAATCTACGGCCCGTGGGTCTCTTCTTTAATATATTTGCCTTTGTGATCTACTTTTATTTACTTTTATTTTTATATCTACTAAACCAAAAATACAAAAATACCTTGCTGCACTTTATTTTATTTGGCGTTTTATCTATCTATTATTACAACTTACTCGCGTCCGTTTGTCAATTTCTGACGCCGTTACCCGAAAGGGATTGACAACCCCTTTAACACGTCGGGTTGCGAGTATTTGTTATTTGTGTGCAGGTGTTGTTTACGTAGTGTTGCTTGGTTCTCCTACTGGTTCGATAACCTTGGTCTCATCATGGAGGGAAATACCTACTGTAGTTGTGTTGCATCATCCCTTCCTCTTTGGGCAAATACCGACGTAGTTCAAGAAGACATCACTACTCGTTATGGGCAACCGCTTGGAGCGCCATTGGAGCTGCGCAAGATACCCTCTAAGAATTTGTCATGGTGGGTGTGCTTCTTGCAATGGTGGGGCGCGAACGAAAGGTTGAAGAGACACAAGGGTTAAATGGCCACTGTAATAAATGGGGGCCGGCCGACCTGTAATCGTCATGTCTTGTCACGACGTTCATAGCAGAAGATTCTAGTGCACGCTTGACAACACCGCACCGCACGTGTTCTGTTTGACCACGCATGGGCTTGAAGAGGCGCCAAATGTATCATCGGTGAGCCTGTTCCCGCGCTACCGCGCAGTTTACTGCACAGTTTATCGCGCAAGCTTCCCTCCCAACTAGTTTGGCCACGCATCGGCTAGAAGAGGAACAAATCGTGGGCGTTTATTGGCAAAAAGCTTTGTAAAAATGAAGTGTGTGGAAAGACTTTGGTCATAAGTTTACCCGTGGGTGATGATGTCAAAGTTACACAGAAGGGCGATGATGGACACTCGAGTGCGATTATTAATTCTGCGCTCTATAGGGCACATGATTGAAGAAACCAACCGTGTGAAATAATGTCAAAGATCGCAGTCGAGTTAGCTATACAGATCGTGTGCTATGAGATCGACAAGGTAAACGGGTTAGAGAATGGTTAATAAAATCTAAGACCATTGCATATGAAGGTCAAAATAGTGCTACCAATATATGACTCTTGATATTTCCATTTTGCATCATATTTTTATATCGATATTTATTGCATTATGGACTGTTATTACACATTATGTCACAATACTTATGCCTTTTCTCTCTTATTTTACATGGTTTACATGAAGAGGGAGAATGCTGGCAACTAGAATTCTGGGCTGGAAAAGGAGCAAATATTATAGACCTATTCTGCACAACTCCAAAAGTCCTGAAACTCCAGGAAGTCAGTTTTGGAATATATAAAAATATTGGGCGAAGAAAGCACCAGAGGGAGGCCACCCACCGTCCACGAGGGTGGGGGGGCACGCCCCCTGCCTCGTGGGCCCCCTGGCAGGCCTCCGGTGCCCATCTTTTGCTATATGAAGTCTTTCGCCCTAGAAAAAATAAAGAGGAAGCTTTCGGGATGAAGCGCTGCCGTCTCGAGGCGGAACCGATCTAGGGCTCCGACGGAGCTGTCCTGCGAGGGAAACATCCCTCCGGGAGGGGGAAATCGTCACCATCGTCATCACCATTAATCCTCTCACCGGGAGGGGTTCAATCTCCATCAACATCTTCACCAGCACCATCTCCTCTCAAACCCTAGTTCATCTCTTGTATCCGATCTTTGTCTCAAAACCTCAGATTGGTACCTGTGGGTTGCTAGTAGTGTTGATTACTCCTTGTAGTTGATGCTAGTCGGTTTATTCGGTGAAAGATCATATGTTCAGATCCTTTATGCATATCAATACCCCTCTGATTATGAACATGAATATGATTTGTGAGTAGTTACTTTTGTTCCTGAGGACATGGGAGAAGTCTTGCTATAACTATAAGTAGTCATGTGAATTTGGTATTCGTTCGATATTTTGATGAGATGTATGTTGTCTTTCCTCTAGTGGTGTTATGTGAATGTCGACTACATGACACTTCACCATTATTTGGGCCTAGGGGAAGGCATTGGGAAGTAATAAGTAGATAATGGGTTGCTAGAGTGACAGAAGCTTAAACCCTAGTTTATGCGTTGCTTCGTAAGGGGCTGATTTGGATCCACATGTTTCATGCTATGGTTAGGTTTACCTTAATACTTTTTTTGTAGTTGCAGATGCTTGCAAGAGGGGTTAATCATAAGTGGGATGCTTGTCCATGTAAGGGCAGTACCCAAGCACCGGTCCACCCACATACCAAATTATCATAGTAACGAACACGAATCAGATGAGCATGATGAAAACTAGCTTGATGATAATTCCCATGTGTCCTCGGGAGCGTTTTCCTTTATATAAGAGTTTGTCCATGCTTGTAATTTGCTACAAAAAGGATTGGACCACCTTTCTGCACCTTGTTTACTTTTGTTACTTGTTACCCATTACAAATTACCTTATCACAAAACTATCTATTACCGATAATTTCAGTGCTTGCAGAGAATACCTTACTGAAAACTTCTTATCATATCCTTCTGCTCCTCATTGGGTTCGACACTCTTACTTATCGAAAGGACTACGATAGATACCCTATACTTGTGGGTCATCAAGACTCTTTTCTGGCACCGTTTCCGGGGATTGAAGTGCCTTTGGTAAGGAAAAATTTATATAGTGTGCTGAAATTTACTGTCAGTTGTTACTATGGAAAGTAATCCTTTGTGGGGCTTGTTCGGGGTATCTTCACCCCGACCAGTAGAGCAAAGAGTTGCTCCTCAACCTACTGAACCTACTGAAAATGTTTACTTTGAAATTCCTTCGGGTATGATACAGAAACTGCTAGCTAATCCTTTTACAGGAGATGGAACATTACATCCTGATTTGCACCTAATCTGTGTGGATGAAGTTTGTGGATTATTTAAGCTTGCAGGTATGCCCGAGGATGTTATCAAGAAGAAGGTATTCCCTTTATCTTTCAAGGGAAAGGAATTGACATGGTTTATGCTATGTGATGATATTGGATCATGGAACTACAACCGATTGAAATTGGAATTTCATCAGAAGTTTTATCCTATGCATCTGGTTCATCATGATCGTAATTATATACATAATTTTTGGCCTCGCAAAGGAGAAAGCATCGCTCAAGCTTGGGGGAGGCTTAAGTCAATGTTATATTCATGCCCCAATCATGAGCTCTCAAGAGAAATTATTATTGAAAATTTTTATGATCGGCTTTCTCTCAATAATCGCTCCATGCTTGATACTTCTCGTACTGGTTCTTTTATGATGAAGACTATTAATTCAGATGGGATTTATTGGAAAGAATTAAACACAACTCTGAAGATTGGGAACTCAACGAAGGTAAGGAGTCAGGTATAACACCTAAGTTTGATTGTGTTAAATCTTTTATGGATATTGATGCTTTTCGTGAATTTAGCACTAAATATGGACTTGAATATGAGATAGTAGCTTCTTTCTGTGAATCATTTGCTACTCATGTTGATCTCCCTAAGGAGAAGTGGCTTAAATATCATCCTCCCATTGAAGTAAAAGTAGTTGAACCTATTAAAGTTGATGAAAGGACTATCACTTATAATTTTGATCCTGTTGTTCCTACCGCTTATATTGAGAAACCACCTTTCCCTTCTAGAATAAAGGATCATGCTAAAGCTTCATCTGTGGTTCGTAAGAGTAATACTAGAAAACCTACACCCCTTGAGCAAATTAAAATTGAACCTAGTATTGCTATGGTTAAAGATCTCTTGGTCGATAATATTGATGGGCATGTTACTTACTTCTGTGATTAAGCTGCTTGAATTGCTAGACCCGATACTAAAAATAAACATAGACCAGTTGTAGGCATGCCTGTTATTTCTGTTAAAATAGGAGATCATTGTTATCATGGCTTATGTGATATGGGTGCTAGTGCGGGTGCAATACCTCATTCCTTATACAAAGAAATTATGCATGATATTGCACCTGCTGAGATAGAAGATATTGATGTTGCTATTAAGCTTGCCAATAGAGATACTATTTCACCAGTGGGGATTGTTAGAGATGTTGAAGTCTTGTGTGGGAAAGTTAAATATCCTACTGATTTTCTTGTTCTTGGTTCCCCACAAGATGACTTTTGTCCCATTATATTTGGTAGACCCTTCTTGAATACTGTTAATGCTAAGATAGATTGCAAAAAGGATGTTGTCATTATTAGTTTAGGGGATATATCTCATGATTTTAATTTTGCTAAATTGCGTAGACAACCCCATGATAAAGAATTGCCTAGTAAAGATGAAATTATTGTTCTTGCTTCTATTGCCGTGCCTCCTAACGATCCTTTAGAACAATATTTGCTAGACCATGAAAATGATATGTTTATGAATCAAAGAAGGGAAATAGATGAAGTATTCTTTAAGCAGCGACCTATTTTAAAACACAACTTGCCTGTTGAAATTCTATGGGATCCTCCTCCACGCAAGGGTGAACCCATGTTTGAGCTTAAACCATTACCTGATACTCTTAGATATGCTTATCTTGATGAGAAGAAGAGATATCATGTCATTATTAGTGCTAACCTTTCAGTGCAGGAAGAAGTGAGATTATGGAAAACTCTAAAAAAGCACCGTGCTACTATTGGATATACTCTTGATGATCTTAAGGGCATTAGTCCCACTCTATGCTAGCACAAAATAAAATTGGAGAAAGATGCTAAACCGGTTGTTGATCACCAATGGCGGCTAAATCCTAAGATGAAAGAAGTGGTAAGAAACGAAATACTAAAGCTTCTGGAGGTAGGTATAATTTATCATGTTGCTGATAGTCAGTGGGTAAGTCTTGTCCATTGTGTCCCTAAGAAGAGAGGTATTACTGTTGTTCCTAATGATAAAGATGAATTGATCCCACAAAGAATTGTTACAGGTTATAGAATGGTAATTGATTTCTGCAAATTGAATATATCTACTAGAAAAGATCATTACCCTTTACCTTTGATTGATCAAATGCTATAAAGATTATCCAAACATACACATTTTTGCTTTCTAGATGGTTATTCTGGTTTCTCTCAAATACCTGTGTCAAAAGAGGATCAAGAAAGGACCACTTTTACTTGCCCTTTCGGTACCTGTGCTTATAGACGTATGCCTATCTATTTATGTAATGCACCTGCTACCTTTCAAAGATGTATGACTGCTATATTCTCTGACTTTTGTGAAAAGATTGTTGAGGTTTTCATGGATGATTTCTCCGTTTACGGAACTTCTTTTGATGATTGCTTAAGCAACCTCGATCGAGTTTTGCAAAGATGTGAAGAAACTAATCTTGTATTGAATTGGGAGAAGTGCCACTTTATGGTTAATGAAGGTATTGTCTTGGGGCATAAAGTTTCTGAAAGAGGTATTGAAGTTGATAAAGCTAAAGTTGATGCTATTGAAAAGATGCAGTGTCCTAAGGACATTAAAGGTATAAGAAGTTTCCTTGGTCATGCCGGTTTTAATAGGAGGTTCATTAAAGACTTCTCAAAAATTTCTAGGCCTCTGACTAATATTTTACAAAAAGATGTTCCTTTTGTCTTTGATGATGATTGTGTAGAAGCATTTGAAATACTTAAGAAAGCCTTGATTTCTGCACCTATTGTTCAGCCACATGATTGGAATTTACCCTTTGAAATTATGTGTGATGCTAGTGATTATGCTGTAGGTGTTGTTCTAGGACAAAGAGTTGATAAGAAATTAAATGTTATCCAATATGCTAGTAAAACTCTAGACAGTGCCCAGAGAAATTATGCTACTACTAAAAAAAGAATTTTTAGCAGTTGTATTTGCTTGTGATAAGTTCAAACCTTATATTATCGATTCTAAAGTAACTGTTCACACTGATCATGCTGCTATTAAATATCTTATGGAAAAGAAAGATGCTAAATGTAGACTCATTATATGGGTTCTCCTACTACAAGAATTTGATTTACATATTATTGATAGAAAGGGAGCTGAGAACCCCATTGCAGACAACTTGTCTAGGTTAGAAAATGTTCTTGATGACCCACTACCTATAGATGATAGCTTTCCTGATGAACAATTAGCTGTCATAAATGCTTCTCATACTGCTCCATGGTATGTTGATTATGCTAATTACATTGTTGCTAAATTTATACCACCTAGTTTCACATACCAGCAAAAGAAAACATTTTTCTATGACTTAAGACATTACTTCTAGGATGACCCACACCTTTATAAAGAAGGAGTAGATGGTGTTATTAGACGTTGTGTAACTGAGCATGAACAGGAATAGATCCTATGCAAGTGTCACTCTGAGGCTTATGGGGGACAGCACGCTGGAGATAGAACTACACATAAGGTATTGCAATCCGGTTTTTATTGGCCTACTCTCTTCAAGGATGCCCGTAAGTTTGTTTTGTCTTGTGATGAATGTCAATGAATTGGTAATATTAGTAGACGTCAAGAAATGCCTATGAAATATTCACTTGTTATTGAACCATTTGATGTTTGGGGCTTTGATTATATGGGACTGTTTCCTTCCTCTAATGGGTATACACATATTTTAGTTGTTGTTGATTACATCACTAAGTGGGTAGAAGCTATTCCAACTAGTAGTGCTGATCACAGCACCTCTATTAAGATGGTTAAAGAAGTTATTTTTCTGAGGTTTGGAGTCCCTAGATATTTAATGACTGATGGCGGTTCACATTTTATTCATGGTGCTTTTCGTAAGATGCTTGCTAAGTATGACGTTAATCATAGAATTGCATCTCCATACCACCCACAGTCTAGTGGTCAAGTAGAACTGAGTAATAGAGAGCTTAAATTAATTTTGCAAAAGACTGTTAATAGGTCTAGAAAGAATTGGTCCAAGAAACTTGATGATGCATTATGGGCCTATAGAACTGCATATAAAAATCCTATGGGTACGTCTCCGTATAAGATGGTTCATGGAAAAGCATGTCACTTACCTCTCGAACTAGAACATAAGGCATATTGGTCCATTAAAGAGATCAATTATGATTTCAAACTTCCCGGTGAGAAGAGACTATTTGACATTAGCTCACTTGATGAGTGGAGAACCCAGGCCTATGAGAATGCCAAACTATTTAAAGAAAAAGTTAAAAGATGGCATGACAGAAGGATACAAAAATGTGAGTTTAATGTAGGTGGTTATGTTTTGCTATACAACTCTCGTTTAAGATTTTTTACAAGAAAACTCCTCTCTAAATGGGAGGGTCCTTACGTTATCGAGGAGGTATATCGTTCCGGTGCTATAAAAATCAACAACTTCGAAGGCACAAACCCGAAGGTGGTGAACGGTCAAAGAATCAACCATTATATCTCTGGTAATCCCATAAATGTTGAAACCAATGTTATTGAAACCGTAATCCCGGAGGAGTACATAAGGGACACCTTCCAGAACGTTTCATACTCCAAAAAGGAATAGGCATGTGGTACGGTAAGTAAACCGACTCCAAAATAGTTCTAATAGCATTTTTTCTCCGTTTTGGAATATTTAAGAAAATAGGAAAATAAGAAGTAGTCCGGGAAGGACACAAGGCGTCCACGAGGGTGGAGAGCGCACCTTACCCCCCTGGGCGCGCCCTCGTGGGCACCTCGTGTGCCCTCCAGACTCTGTTTTCTTGCACGATACTTCTTTTGGTCGGTAAAAATTCATTATATAACCTCCTGAAGGTTTTGACCACCATACAACACAAATATCCTCTGCTTTTGTTTCAAGCTGTTTTCTGCCAGAATTGTCAAGGCCAGGCATCATGTCGTCTCCCTCCTCCAACAATGAGGGCGATGATGCTTGGCTAATGAAGATAGATCTGAAGAGAAAAGAACCCGGGGAGATCAACAAGGATGATAGGATCAATAAGGCCACGGAGGATCAAGCTCCGCCAGCAGAAGAAGAAGACATCCTTCAACCTCATTACAATCTTCTTACCCCTACTGAAACTGATGCTTTCAAGATGATTGAAATAGTTCAGGTGCAGAACAAGTATCTAACTCGTGAAAATATTCTGTTGCAAGAGCATATCACCGCACTTAAGGGCATTGTTTGTACGTTGGAGCACCTCCTACGCTCGATGTTGGACGACAAGACTACGCCATCAACAACTCCATCACTACCAGCAAAGGAGAACTGAGTATCGGGTATGGGCATTGTCGTGGTTTTGTCACGGTAGATGTCCTAGTGTGAGGACTTAGTCATGGATCCATTGCAACGTAGTTAGCTTAAAGGGGTTAAAGCGGACAAATGACACAAGGAGTTATACTGGTTCGGCCCCTTGCGGTGAAGGTAAAAGCCTACTCCAGTTGTGATGGGATTTCTAGGGTTTCGATGACCAGGGAGCGAATAAGCTTTGCCTGGCTCTCGAGTTGTTGTTTTTTCTGTCCTTGAACCACCGCCGGGTCGTCCCTTTATATATACAGGTTGACGCCCGGTGGTTTGCAGAATCCCGGCCGACTCATAAACGTGTCCGGCTCGGTTTCTACCCTTTCCTATCTTACATCACAAGTTACACACCATATGGCGGTTTATTCTACGGGCCCTAATCCGCCTTTGGTCCCTAGGCCTTTAGATCTCTATAGTAAAACGCCATTGTCGGTGTCAAAACCGGCGGATCTCGGGTAGGGGGTCCCGAACTGTGCGTCTAGGCCAGATGGTAACAGGAGGCAAGGGACACGAAGTTTTACCCAGGTTCGGGCCCTCTTGATGGAGGTAAAACCCTACGTCCTGCTTGATTAATATTGATGATATGGGTAGTACAAGAGTAGATCTACCACGAGATCGGAGAGGCTAAACCCTAGAAGCTAGCCTATGGTATGATTGTTGTTTTGTATGTCATCCTACGGACTAAAACCCTCCGGTTTATATAGACACCGGAGAGGGTTAGGGTTACACAAAGTTGGTTACAATGGTAAGAGATCTACATATCCGTATCGCCAAGATTGCCTTCCACGCCAAGGAAAGTCCCTTCCGGACACGGGATGAAGTCTTCAATCTTGTATCTTCATAGTCCAGGAGTCTGGCTGAAGGTATAGTCCGGCCATCCGGACACCCCCTAATCCAGGACTCCCTCAGTAGCCCCCGAACCAGGCTTCAATGACGATGAGTCTGACGCGCAGATTATCTTCGGCATTACAAGGCGGGTTCTCCTCCAAATTCCGTGTACCTGTTGAATAAAGTCTGGTTTCTTGTAAATGTTGCGCTCCTCGGCTTCTACGCCCAATAATGGCCGTCTCCCACGTGTCAAACGAATATGAAAAGTCTGAGTGTTTTTACATCCACACCCCTAGCCGCGTAAATGAGCCGCCCATTTAAGGGGACGAGGATTTAGATCCAAACCACACCTTCTCCCCTTCGCGAGTGTTCATCAGAGCGCATCCGACAAAGGTCCATACCACCATGGCCAGCCGTTGCAACTCCTCCTTTCGCCCTTCCAGCCCTCAGCCTAGATATTGGGAGAGAGGCTCCATCCCGCATAGCGAGCTAGTGACGCTCCAGACCAAGGGATTTCTCCCCCCCGGCCTATATGGTCCCGGTTCGAGCCGGTCTTGCCATCTATAATGGCGGAGAGCAAGTTGAGAGTGCCCCTATCCCTCCAAAGGAGAGCGGGTATGCCTCGTCCCTTATTTAATAAGAGGGCTCGGATTTCCAATCCATCCGTTTCTCTGGGGGCTCCTGGAGTTCTATGGCCTCCAGCTACACAATCTCACGCCTGCCTCCGTATTGCATATCGCGGGCTTCATAGCCCTCTGCGAGCTGTTTTTGGGTGTTGAGGCTCATTTCGGGCTGTGGAAAGAGCTATTCTGCCTTGTGCCCCGTTCTCAGAAGGGGTCAATATATCGAGTGGGCGGAGCCGAAGTGTGGCGCATCGCCGGGACCGGATATCTATCCGGAACCCCAAAGATGACGTCCGAGGACTGGCCTTCGGAATGGTTTTACATAGAGGACGTCCCGCTGCCGGATCCTGTCCGGATCGGCCTCCCTGAGTTCGACAGTGCTCCACTAAAGAAGCGCCTAAGTTGGCATCCACAGAGCCCTCAGAGGGAAAGTGACAAGGACGTCCGTTACCTGATGGGCCGGATAAGATTGTTAGCTCATTCCGGACTGACCATGATCGGGGTCATGGCCGCATGCATCATGCGAGGGGTGCAGCCGCTACAGTACAGAGGCCACCCCATGTGGGATTTCAACGGGGAGGACGACGCCACCCACTACGGCCGTAAGGGACCGGATTCGGCTGCGGCCCTAACAAAGACCTTGTCCGCTTTGTACAAGGGAGAAGAGGAGGAATTTCTCCGCGTCAACCCACAGGGTGGATTTTCTATGTACAATCCCCCAAGCTAGGTAAGTGGTTTACTTGCCCATCCGTTTTATATTCCCATTGTTAAATATTCAGTCTAACGACTTTAACGCAGGAACTGCGCCAGGCTGTTAAAGAAATAAACAGCCCTCCTCCACAACCCGAGGACCTAGGACGGTCCCTCGACCCGGCCTCTCAAGAGGATCCGGACTTATCTGTGGAGCTGATTGATGGAGTGTTCCATCAATTGAGCAAGGACAACGCCTTGGTGGCCATTACGGCCGATTACCCAGGACTAATCCCGGCCTCTGAAGTAACTGAGAACAAAGTCCCCGTACCCCGAATAGGAGTCCGCCGTCTCGTGTTTTCAGTTTCCTGATTACAACCGAGCTTTGCAGGGGAGGTTTTTGAGACGGGAGGCCGAACCTGCGGTGACAAGCCAATGAGGGGCCGCAGGGCCCCGTGGGCAGAAAAGAGGTGCAGTCCGGACCGAGGCGTCAGCGCAAAGGTATGGCGTGCCCCCTTATCCCAGGTGTTATACCTTCAAGGCATATTAACACTCGTGATCTCTTCAGGACAAAGAAACCTCGCCGGACTATATCCGGAAAGGCTGCCAATCGCGCCTCCACCAGCCAGGCTCCAAAGCCTGGTCCGGAGGCGGAGGCGAGCACAAGGCGCGCACCGGACGCTCCTCCGATGGAGGGTGCGGACAGGTTGTCTGCCACCAACTCTGAGGTGGAGAGTGCCATGAACCACAGGCGTCGCCGGACAATTCTTCGCGACGCTTGTTTCTCCCAAGAGGCATTAGATGCCTTCAATTCGGGAGATGCGTACCTCCGTGCCGCTCAAAATGGTCTAGCCAGAGCCACGGAGCAATATGTAAAAGACATACGGGTAAGAAAATTTTGGTAATTATATATATATACCAGTAGCCCCCGAGACTTGAAACAGTTAGAATAACTGATTTAAGGATCATTTATTATGCAGGTTCTTACACAAAAGAATTCCCTACTGTCCCAGGAGCTGGAAGAGTGCAAAGCCCAACTTGAGGCCGCACTAGCCGCAGCAGGGGAGCCCAAGGAGACCCCCTCTGGTAATATACACTTCGAAAGATAAGTATTTTGCGAAGCACAGCATGGGTGCGAATCTGACAAATGAAATTGCAGATGGCGCCGGATTGAATCCGGAAAGGCAACACCTCCTACGCCAGCTGAAGGCTGGTGAGAAGGTGCTGACAAAGGTGAGGCGGGAGAAGAACGATCTCCAAGATGCCAACACCAAGCTGGGCGTCGACCTGAAAGTTGTTCGTGCCCAGCTGTCAGACTCTGTTAAGGAGAATCAACGGCTTCGGCGCGGCATATTTAGTAAGTGCTTGATCGAACCTTTGAAAAGAAGTCCGGCGGGGAAGTCGACTAATAGAGTAATGTTTGTAGGTGTGCTAACAGGTCGTCCTGCAGAGGAGATGCCCGGTTCGACGGGTGACCTTCTTCCTGAGCTCTCGCAACTGCTCAAGCGAGTTCGGCAGGCGATGCAAGGCGTCGCCCAGGCCTTGTGGCCATCCATCTCCATGCCCGAAGGTCTTGGAGAGCTTGCGGAGAAGCTAAAGGGAGCACGGCGGCGCTTCCGATTGTGGAAGATATCGGCCTGCCATCTAGGCGCTAGGGAGGCCTGGGCCATGGTGAAGACTCGGTACACAAAGGCTGACCCCAACCACATGGCCGAGGTCGGTCCTGTGGGGCCCGATGGGAAGGAGATCCCTGTAAGCTTAGTATACGGCCAAGTAGAATTGGCCGCAAAGTATTCCCAGTAGGACTGTAAATTAGACAGCCCGTTAGATGGTATTGAAGAGGAATACAATCAGTCAGAATGACTATGTAATTTAATTGACATTTATAATGCCTTCTAGCCAGATTGTAGATCGTTTGTCATGGCCGACCTTTTCGCTTCAGCCTCGGGACCTGACGGTCCGGAGTGTGTCCGAATTCCCATGCGGTTATATAAGAACCGGGGAATGCATGGAGACCAGGCGTAGGGGTCATTAGTGCGTGAACAGACAAGTGCTTGACTAGTTATGTTATATTACATGGTTAGTAAGAAACATCTTCCAGGGAGAATAGTTCCGTTAGGGGTCCCTTTCCCTGGGAGGCATGCCCTAAAGTGCATGCCCATTCTGCGAAAAAGACGCGGGAAAAAGCATCTGGGGGCGCATAAATAGATAAGTGAAAAGATCATCTTTTAGGTCATCGACTGAATATTCCCTTAAGAATGCTAGCTTTCGGCTTCACCCAGTCTGAGGTACACATCCGGCTGATCCGGCAGTAACAATCGCAGAGGTGCTCCCTTTACCGCCTAGCCAAATAATCGGGAACGTAGGGGTAAGCACAGGAGCCAGGCAACCCAGCTTGGCCAAAACTTAAGTCATATCGATGCATATAATGGTGAAATAAAAGGTACATGCGGAAGCGTAACACATGTGTTGGGCATGAAGCCCGTATAAATAAGCTTCTGTTAAAAGAAGCCCCCAGGTTTAATGAGTGCGAATAGCACATCATTTGATGAGCTTTTAAAGGCTATAAGAGAAAGGAAGGGGATAAGGAGAGAAATGTAAGACAGACAGTATATAAAAAATGGACAGAGGAAGGAGATGAACACAGAGTCCGGCGCTAGGCATAGAATCTTCGGAGACGGGCTGCGTTCCATGGGTTCGGCTCGAGTCGGTTATCCGATGCATCTCGCAGGCGGTACGCTCCACCAGTCAGGACTTGGTCAATTATGAAGGGACCTTCCCACTTGGGCTTGAGTTTGTCCTTTTTCTTGTCCGGCAGGCATAGAACTAATTCGCCAACGTTGTAATTTTTGGGCCGTACTTCTCTGCTTTGGTATCTTTGAGCCTGCTGTTGATAGAATGCGGAACGGGCTTTTGCCACGTCATGCTCCTCCTCCAATGCGTCCAAACTGTCCTGCTGATCGAGCTCGGCTTCTCTTTCTTCGTACATGCGCACTCGAGGTGAGTCATGGATTACGTCGCAAGGCAAAACTGCCTCTGCGCCGTACACCATAAAGAATGGTGTGTATCCAGTGGTGCGATTCGGCATGGTCCGCAGCCCCCAGAGTACGGAGTCGAGCTCCTCTACCTAGTGCGTGTTAGATTCCTTGAGGGACCACACTAATCTGGGTTTGATGCCGCTCATGATAAGACCATGTGCACGTTCGACCTGGCCGTTAGTTTGTGGGTGATAGACGGAAGCATAATCGAGCTTGATGCCCATGTGTTTGCACCAGAGTTTTACCTCGTCGGCCGTGAAGTTCGTGCCGTTATCAGTGATGATGCTGTGGGGGACGCCGTAACGGTGTACAACCCCGGATATAAAGTCTATCACCGGTCCGGATTCGGCCGTCTTAACAGGCTTGGCTTCTATCCATTTGGTGAACTTATCCACCATGACCAGTAAGTATTTTTGCTTGTGGGTTCCGCCTTTAAGGGGTCCAACCATGTAAAGCCCCCAGACCACGAAGGGCCAAGTGATGGGGATAGTTTGGAGGGCGGTGGGTGGCATATGGCTTTGGTTTGCAAAGAGCTGGCAACCGACGCATCGTTGGACTAAGTCCTGGGCGTCTGCCCGGGCCGTCGGCCAATAAAAGCCTGTACGGAAGGCCTTGCTTACAAGGGACCGAGATGCAGCGTGATGACCGCCGAGTCTGGCATGAATTTCAGCCAGGAGGTTCCGCCCTTCCTCTTCGGAGATGCACCTTTGAAGGACTCCGGTAGTGCTTTTCTTATGAAGCTCTCCCTCGTGGACTTTGTAGGCTTTGGATCGCCGCACTATGCAGCGTGCCTCATTTTGGTCCTCGGGGAGTTCCTGCCTAGTAAGGTAGGCGAGGAATGGTTCTGTCCATGGGGCGATGACGGCCATTATTACGTGGGCTGAAGGTGTTATTTCATTGGCAGAGCCTCTGATTGTGTCAGAATGTTCGGTGTCGGGCAGTGCGGTTGGGTCCGGGCTGTTATTGTTCGGCTCCCCTTCCCATACTACGGATGGCTTGAACAGCCTTTCCAAGAAGATGTTGGGGGGGACTATATCGCGTTTTGCGCCGATGCGTGCCAGGACATCTGCCGCCTAATTATTTTCCTGGGCTATATGGTGAAATTCAAGCACTTCGAACCGAGCTGACATTTTTAGGACAACGTTGTGGTAAGCTGCCATTTTTGGATCCTTGGCATCGAAGTCTCCATTTATTTGGGATATTGCGAGGTTCGAGTCCCCGTGCACCTCTAGGCGTTGAATGCCCATGGATACTGCCATCCGCAGACCATGTAAAAGGGTCTCATATTCGGCTGCATTGTTGGAGTCTGTGTACATAATCTGGAGTACGTATTAAACTATGTCTCCTGTGGGGGACGTCAAAACGACGCCAGCCCCTAATCCGGCCAACATCTTGGAGCCGTCGAAATGCATGATCCAATTTGAATATGTGTCGTACTCTTTAGGGAGTTCGGCCTCCGTCCATTCTGTGACGAAGTCGGCCAAGACTTGCGACTTGATGGCTCGCCGTGGCTTATAAGTTATGTCGAATGGGAGGAGCTCAATGGCCCATTTTGCAATCCGGCCCGTTGCGTCATGGTTGTTTATAATATTGTTAAGTGGTACTTCCGAGGCTACTGTTATTGAACACTCTTGAAAGTAGTGTCGTAGCTTCCGGGATGCCATGAATACCATGTAAGCAATCTTTTGATAATGCGGGTACCATGATTTGCACAGAGTGAGGACAGTGGACACATAATAGACCGGCTTTTGAAGGGGGAATTTGTGTCCGTCCGTTTCTCGTTCGACGACGAGCACTGCACTTACAACCTGATGTGTTGCTGCAATGTACAATAGCATTGGTTCGCCAATGTTTGGCGCGGCCAGGACTGGGTTTGTTGCCAATATGGCTTTTATTTCGTCGAGTCCGGCCGTGGCTGCATCCGTCCATTCGAAGTGTTCGGTGCGCCGAAGGAGGCGGTAAAGGGGTAGGGCCTTTTCTCCCAAGCGGGAGATAAAGCGGCTTAGAGCCACCACGCATCTGGTTAACTTTTGTATTTGTTTGAGGTCCTTTGGGATATCTAGTTGCGACAGAGCTCGGATCTCGGCTGGATTTGCTTCAATTCCTCTACCGGATACAATGAAGCCCAAGAGCTTTCCGGCTGGAATGCCGAAAACGCATTTTTCTGGGTTGAGCTTGATGTCGTATGTTCGGAGGTTATCAAATGTGAGCCTCAAGTCGTCTACTAGAGATTCGACATGTCTTGTTGTGACGACCACATCATCTACATATGCCTCCACTATTTTGCCGATCTGGTTTGCCAGGCATGTCTGAATCATGCGCTGATATGTTGCGCCGACATTTTTGAGCCCGAAGGGCATTGTGTTGAAGCAGAATGGGCCGTATGGTGTGATAAATGCCGTTGCGGCTTGGTCTGATTCTGCCATCTTGATTTGATGGTAGCCGGAATATGCGTCGAGGAAACACAACGAATCGTGTCCTGCAGTAGCATCGATAATTTGATCGATGCGGGGGAGGGGGAAGGGATCCTTTGGGCAAGCCTTGTTAAGGTCTTTAAAATCAACGCACAGGCGCCAGGATTTGTCCTTCTTTGGTACCATCACCAGGTTTGCTAGCCAGTCCGGATGTTTTATATCTCTGATGAATCCGGCCTCCAATAGCTTTGCTAGATCCTCTCCCATGGCCTGTCTCTTAGGTTCGGAAAAACGCCGAAGAGCTTGTTTGACAGGTTTGAATCCTTTTAGGATATTTAAGCTGTGCTCGGCCAGCCTGCGTGGGATTCCTGGCATGTCTGAAGGGTGCCAGGCGAAAATGTCCCAGTTCTCTCGTAGGAACTCTCGCAGTGCGGCGTCTACATCAGGGTTTAACTGTGCCCCGATGGAAGCTGTTTTATTGGGGTCCGTTGGATGGACCTGGAATTTGACTATTTCGTCCGCTCGTTTAAAGGAGGTGGACTTGGTTCTTTTGTCGAGTACCACATCGTCCCTATTCACCGTGGAGCGCAGCGCAGTCAGTTCCTCAGCCGCTAGGGCTTCGGATAGTGCCTCGAGGGCCAGTGCGGCTGTCTTGTTTTCGGCGCGGAGTGCTATGTCCGGATCAGTAGCGAGAGTGATGATCCCGTTAGGCCCGGGCATCTTGAGCTTCATGTAACCGTAATGGGGTATTGCTTGGAGGATTGTAAACGCTTCCCGCCCTAGCAGAGTGTGATAACCGCTGCTGAACGGAGCCACGTGGAACGTGACCTCTTCGGACCTGTAATTATCCGGCGTGCCGAACACCACATCTAGTGTGATTTTTCCTATACAACGCGCTTCCCGACTTGGGATTATTCCTCTAAAGGTTGTGCTGCTTCGCTCAATGCGGTTCCAGTCTATTTCCATTTTTTGAAGGGTTTCCTCATAAATGAGGTTCAATCCGCTGCCGCCGTCCATGAGTACCTTGGTAAGACGAAAGCCGTCCACTATTGGACTGAGGACCAATGCGGCCGGTGCTCGGGCTGTTCGAAATTGAGGTTCATCACTGGCATTAAAGGTAATAGCCGTGTCACTCCTTGGGTTTATTGTTGCTACTTTGTAGACTTCGGCAAGGCTGCGGAGTGTCCTTTTTCGCATATTATTTGATGCGAAAGTCTCGAAGACTGTTAATACCGTATTGGTGTCTCTGGGGTGGCTTTCTGTGGCCTCTGGAATTAGGAGATCTTCGCCAATTTTGGCCACCTGCCGGAGTATCCAACATGCTCTAAGGCTATGAGTTGGTGTGGCGTCCTCTGTACTGTGAATTTTACAGGGTCCATTAAGCCATCCTTCCAGTACGGTTCCATGCACTGTAGAGGGTTTTTGCTTTTTGGTGTTTGACCCGGGTGTCTAGCGATGATGCACCCTTTTATTTCGGACTGGGTTTGTATTCAGGGCCAGATCGTCCCAAAATTTTATTTCGGTTTTCTAGGCGCTTTCCATCGCACTGTACTTTCGTACAATGGACGCTAAGTCAGCGAAACGTGTAATATCACGGCGACTTATGGCATTGAGGATTCCCTTGTCCGTGCAATTATTGCAGAAGATTGAGATTGTGTCTTCCTCGCGGCAGTCCCTTATCCTGTTCCTAACCAGGAGGAATCTGGCCCAGTAATGATGTACTGTTTCATCGGGCTCTTGCCTGATTTGGGATAGATCGCTTATGTTCGGGTGGGTGGGTGGAATTAAATCCGAAGCCTCACCCAATCTGAGGCTCAGAGGCCGAGGAATTTCTGAACTCGAAAATTTGGATTCCTGGATGTTGTCCAATGAATCCAGCCCATCGCCTGACTCTAAGTTCAGGTCTTGAGTGATATCCTCCCCTCCGCGGGTATCCGGCTTGGAGGGATCGGGAGTCCGGACGTAGCTAGTCCTTAAGATAGATGAAGGGTCGCCGCATTGTCCCTCTACCACGGCAACGTGATGGGTGACTTGGGGAGAGTTAATCTCTCTCAGATCGGGTTTAGGCCCAATCTGGTCGTAATCTGTAGCGACTCCCAGGGCGGCGATGCGATCCAAGAGCTCGTTTATGGAGGAGAGATCCATTGGATCTAACTGCTCGGCGAGTTCCGAGCTGACATGAAGATTGTTTTCGATGGATCGAGAGGTCATCGTCGGCGCAGAAGCCGAACAGGCGGTCATAAGAAAACCACCTAGCTGGAGGGTTTGGCCGACAGCCAAAGCTCCCTTAGCAACGGTGCCGTCTTTAAAGATGGGGCGGGGCATCCTTCCTGATGGCGACGACACAGAGGAACTCTCAATGAAAGCACCAATGTCGGTGTCAAAACCGGCGGATCTCGGGTAGGGGGTCCCGAACTGTGTGTCTAGGCCGGATGGTAACAGGAGGCAAGGGACACGAAGTTTTACCCAGGTTCGTGCCCTCTTGATGGAGGTAAAACCCTACGTCCTGCTTGATTAATATTGATGATATGGGTAGTACAAGAGTAGATCTACCACGAGATCGGAGAGGCTAAACCCTAGAAGCTAGCCTATGGTATGATTGTTGTTCTATATGTCGTCCTACGGACTAAAACCCTCCGGTTTATATAGACACCGGAGAGGGTCAGGGTTACACAAAGTCGGTTACAATGGTAGGAGATCTACATATCCGTATCGCCAAGCTTGCCTTCCACGCCAAGGAAAGTCCCTTCCGGACACGGGACGAAGTCTTCAATCTTGTATCTTCATAGTCCAGGAGTCCGGCTGAAGGTATAGTCCGGCCATCCGGACACCCCCTAATCCAGGACTCCCTCAGCCATGCTCCTTGTCTTCATGGGCTTCAATATGGATAACTCCTTATAGGTATAACCCGGACCCTCCTGGGTGGTTTATACTTAGTAGTTATATCCCCAACATTAAGCCCCAGATTGATTTGAACCTGTTCATGTCAATCTTCAACACTTAGGAAAATTCCGCCTTCAATATCTTCACAAAAATCTTGTAAACCACCGTGACGTCACCTTCCAAGACCATGATAACCCGTCGTGACATCATCCTCTATTAACTTTACACAGAACCCAAATCTTTTAATGCATCTTCTTTAATGGATCTCCAAAAATCGAGGCATCTGCATGTCTGCATATCCATTTTTCAACCTCCTTGATTCTCGTGCCTGCCACTTATCCATTCATGTTATAAATAGGGCTGAGGGTCATTTTCATTTTCCCCTCGTGCCTCTTCGTCTCGTCATATTCCTTGCGTCGCTCGAGCTCTCGAGCTCCGCCGCCGCCGTCGGACTTCACCTCTGCTTCAACTTTGGCCACTGCATCGACCTGTTCGGACCAGACCTTGCTCACGCACCTCCGCCATTCAATAGTTTCGGTAAGTTCTTCTTCTCCTCTATAGATCTATTTAGGGTTCATACGAGCTCATGGAAGTTTTTGTGGTTTTTTTCCCTTGTTCTTCATCATAGCCTACATGATAGATTCCAAACTTGATATATCCTTGTGCGGTAACAATGATAGTCCTTATTTTGCCATCAGATTATCTCTTTTATGTAGAAAATCCCGATCCGGAACTTCATGAACTGCTCCAGCACCAACTTTTAGGTCTAAATGTCTTCCTTTTGCTGACATGCGGTAAATCTGAAATTGTAATGTGAAACTGTGAAACTTGTTCTTCCTCACTTAATCATTTTTTTGCTTCAGATCTATACTCTCATTGTCCGTGTAGGCGGTTTATCTTTTAGAAAATAACCTGCCATATACCATTAGTCCCCTTGTAAACCGCCAACCGCTTTATCATTTATAATAGCATCAACCTCCGGTTTAACAATTTTGCATGCCTGAATACCTTTTGTCTCTTAACCTACAATGCTTTATGCTTGTTAACCATGAATCTTAACCCGGCACAAACCTTCCTTCAGGTTGTCCAAAAAATGGCCAAGACTTTTTATGCTTGTAACTGGGTTCCATCCCGGATTACGGAAGAAGATCTGAAAGGATGTGTTATGACTGGCGCTTTACCAAAATAGAGTGAAATCCACTGACGAGCCCCCGGCCCAGAAAATCCTCCTGAGCCCAAGGATGGCGAGATAGTTCTGTTTGTTGATCATCTGAACTGTGGTTTTAAACCTCCTGGATCAAAGTTTTTTTGGGATGTGCTTGCTAGCTTCCAGATCCACCCGCAAGATATTGGACCTAACTCTGTGTCCAATATTTGTAATTTTCAAGTGTTTTGCGAGGCTTATCTGTAAGAAGAACCGACCGTTGAACTGTTCAGGAACTTATTCTATTTAAACCGCCATACCAAATTTGTAGACGGGCCCAATACTGAACTTGCCGGCATTTCAATTCATAAAAAGAAAGACGCCAGCTTCCCTCACGCCAAGCATCATAGTCACCCTAAGGATTGGAACCAGACTTGGTTCTATTGCAATGATACTCCCCCTGATGATGAGAATCCTCTGCCGGGTTATCGTGCTCACCGACTTACCAATACACATCCACTTCCCCGAAGGTTGACTACAAAAGAATGGGCCAAATATGCACCACAACTTGCAAAGCTCAGAGCCTTTATGGCTAACGGTTTAACAGGAATTGACTTTTTTCGGTGGTGGATATCTTGGAGTATTTTTCCTTTAAGCCGTCGCCCCGGTTTAATGTGCAATACATAGGGGACTCAAAAGATCCTCAACGGCACACTGACATTTAGTTAACTGACGCTAAAATCACTGAAGCTGTTAAAAAGATACTGGATGAATCGGTGGCTGTCTGTAGCAAAACAGGGCTAAGTCCCTTCTGCGTTTTGAATAAACCGCCAGCTGTAAGAATTGCTTAACTCCAATTTGAACCAGACATTCTTAACTCTTCTTTATAACCTTTGCCAATCTTTTAACAGGGTGACGACCCATTTTGGAAGAAGAAACCTCAGGATGAACCGGCCAAGACCCCTCGACCCAAAACAAAGGTCGTCAAAAAATCTGCCAAGAAGAAAGCATCCAAATCCACCGGGCTGAACCTCGACAAGGATCTTGATAATCCGGACTCAGAGGTAGAACTTGATTCTCATGGTTCATTTTTCATACACCTCATTGACAATGAACCTTATCAGGATGACTGATACGTCTCCAACGTATCTATAATTTTGATTGCTCCATGCTATATTATCTTCTGTTTTGCACATTATTAGGCTTTATTATTCACTTTTATATTATTTTTTGGAATAACCTATTAACCGGAGGCCCAGCCCAGAATTGCTGTTTTTTGCCTATTTCAGAGTTTCGCAGAAAAAGAATATCAAACGGAGTCCAAACGGAATGAAACCTTCAGGAACGTGATTTTCGGAACGAACATGATCCAAGAGACTTGGACCCTACGTCAAGCAACCAACAGGGAAGCCAGGAGGTAGGGGGCGCGCCTACCCCCCCAGGCGCGCCCTCCACCCTCGTGGCCCCCCTATTGCTCCATCGACGTACTCCTTCCTCCTGTATATACCTACGTACCCCCAAACGATCAGATACGGAGCCAAAACCCTAATTCCACCGCCATAACTTTCTGTATCCACGAGATCCCATCTTGGTGTAACATCCCAAATTTGCAATTTGGAATGTTATACATTAGATCATCATGCATATCATATTTTCTTGCATTTTGGTCGATCCTAGAAATTTCACGCAACTCAAGGACCTTCGGAGAGAGTTGGAGATTTCATTATTTTCATATTTGAGAGTTTTCTCAAATTTGAAAAGAGGATCATTTGATTTATTTATTTCATCTTCAATTATTTTCCTATATCAAAAATATAAGAGAGGGAATAATATGACTTTCCCAAATTTAGGAAAAATGAAGATTTAATGAATAAATCAAATTTTGGTTTTGCTGGAGTTTTGTTTGCTTTTTATTTGGATAGGGAAAAATGCGCGTTTTCAAAAATTGCATTTTAGGTCCGGAGTAAAGTTCATTTTGTTCCACTCATTTTTAGGAGTCGAGGTAAATTTACTTTAGAAATTTTGGAGCCCGTTTAGATTTTCTTTTCTGTGTTTTTCTGCGCGCGAAACCGTTTAAAAAAAATCCAGCAGGCCAGCCGGGCCTAGGCCCAGGCCAGCCACCGCCTCCCCAGCGCAGGCAGCCGGCCGCGCCAGGCCATCGCGCGCGCCAGGCGCCAGAGGCAGGAGCCGCCGCCGCCCCTTTTTGTTTCCTAGTAGGACTTTAGTCCTACTCCGTTTCCTCTTTTTCTTTCCTATTCCTACTCTATTTCTTGTCCCCTACCGCAAGAAACCCCCCCCCCCCCCCCATATAAATACCCCCACACCCCCCCTCCAAATCATCAAACCAAACCCCAAGCCCTCCACCGCGCCCCTCACCCATCGCCGCCGCCGCCGCTTTACATCGCCGCCGCCGTCTTACGCCGCCGCCGCTGGAGCCCCTCGCCGGAGACCTCGCCGGAGGTTTCCCCGCGTCTCTTTTCCTCGGATTGTTTTCTTCTAATCGTTCCGATTCTTTTCTTCTCTTCTGATTCGTTTTCTAGATCGGTTTTTCGTTTCGGTTTTCTTCTCCGAAACCCTAGATCGGATTCGTTTTCTTTTCCGATTTAGTTGCCTTTGGACCGTTCGTCCTAACAAACGTGATCACCGGATTCTTCTAGGTTAATGAACGTCCGTTCGTTTAACCGTTCTTCGTTTTCTTTTTGTCAGATTTATTCCGCGATCGCGATCTCAGATCCGATCTTCGTTCTAGTCTTTCTTCCCGCTCGTTTATCGGAATCAGGTGATACAAGCGCCTGGAGTTTCGTTTCGAAACCGCCGTTCCGTCTAATCAACTTAAACAAGTTTTTCTACGGTAAAATTTGACCTAGTTTCAACTTGCTAGAACCGAGTTGTTTTTCTTCCGCCGTTTGTTTTCCGTTTCTTTGTTCGGTTCTTTCTTTCTTTGAAACCAGAGTTCTTAAGTTGAACTTTCTGGTTCGATCTCTTGTTCGAGTTTTACCTGTGCATTAGATGAGTACTTATTGTGTGCTTGTTGTTTGTCTGTGATAGATTACCCGGATTGCGCCGCCTGTTACTTTGAAACCCTAGGTCTCGCGGATCATCAGCAAGGCAAGTAACACTTTGATCATACCTTTTCTACAACCCATGTTTTATTGCATTAGATCAATCCTCTCACATTGCATGATTAGGATCTAATTAAATTATGGGTTGGGAAGTAGATGAGGTAGTACCTATCACCTGTATTATTATGAAACCTTTGGGAGTTACTTCTACGTTTGCTTATTATGCCATGCTATGCTAGTAGACGTGGATTGGGTGAGTGATATCCATGACAGATGTGAGTATTGTTAATTAATGGTTTATCTAAGGTGGCAACTTAAACACACATCTGGGTGGATTGAGGCACCTGATGTCTATCAGGACTTGCCTGTTTTTTTTGGACCGCCACCCAGGCTCAAAGGGATCATAAGATAATTCATGCTAGAAACTTCCGTGTGCAGCCACATGCTACTATGGGCTCTGGCATAGTTGACTAAGTTGTGCGAACTCTTACGGGGTGGACTAGCAGATGTAGGGGTTGTAGGTGGTACGGTCTACCCCACATGTAAGGTGCTAGCGCTTCTGAAAGACTATGTCTCGGTCATCCATTTCTCAAACACCATGTAGTGCGAGAAAACAAACGGAGGCGATCGAGTCATGTGGGGAAAAGTGCGCAAACCTCTGCAGAGTGTACAAACTAATCATGATTAGCCGTGTCCCCGGTTATGGACAACTTGAGTATCTAGTACTTGAATATCATGTGAATCTCAACATGTGACTTCTAATTAATGTTGTTGGGTTTTAATTGTTCACTTAATTGGGATCGGAATGCTGTCAACCATTCTCGATGTTTAACAACTACCTTGATAGTTAAATAAATTTATTCCTTGTAGTAGGGAAAAACTGGCTTTACGCAAAACTGTAACCATAGAGCTTTCCATCAGCCATATATGCATATAGTATAGCTGTTTCATTCCATTACTCTCTATGTGTTACATTGCCAGCATATTCCATGTGCTGACCCGTTTTCGGGCTGCAACTTTCATGTTGTAGACTTTTCAGACGACGAGTAAGGTGTTTTTAGGTCGTGGCCCTATACTCAGTGATGTCGTTGGAGTTGATGGACCCATTTATCTTCCGAGTCTTCCGCTGTTATCGTTATTTGGCCTTAAGCCACATTCATTGTAATAAGTTCTCTTTGAGACAACGATGTAATAAGTGTGTGATTGCCACTCTGCTATAAATCCTTCGATGTACTGTGTGGTGTCAGCATTACTGATCCAGGGATGACACCTGAGCACAGAGCACTTGATCCATTCGGGTCGGGTCGCTACAGAGATGGTATCAGAGCACACGCTGACTGTAGGACACGACCACTAAGTTAAAGCCATAGATCACCATTCGCTTCTCATTTTCTAACTCCTCATCTTTTCTACTCTTTTAGGATGACGAACGCGAAGATTAAGTACGCTCAACCGGATGAAGGCACACCATTTGGATTTCACCTGAAGGAAGTCACCAAGTACCTGAACATTGGATTACCAAGCTTCACGGGAACCTTCAACGCCACTGTGCCTGAAGAGGAGCGCTGGAAGATTCAAGCTCACGTTCTGGGAAGGACATTCGCGCCAATCACGAAGCCTATAGATAGTGTTTTCAATGCACCAACCTGGAGTCTGGGAAAGAGCATGGCAGCTCGTATCACCATAGGACGCATTGGAGAAGTTTATCAAGAGGACCTCAAGGACACTATCTACCCGATTTGCGGACGCCGAGATGAACATTGGGAGTTAGTCAGCACCAAGAAGGATAGATCCATTGCATCTTTCATCCAGGAGTTAAACCAGCACATTCGACGCCACAAGAACCAGATGTGCAATGATATGATAGAGTTGAAGAATGCGAAGGCAAGGATCATCGAGCTAGAAGGAGAACTGAAGTCTACACGCAAGGACTACATGGACGAGATCGTAGCTCTAGCGAGACACAATGGCGATCTTAAGCAGGAGATTGAAGAATTCAAGAGGAAGTTAGCATCCAGGAAGGAAGACAAGTACGTCGCATGTCCGGACAACTACATCATCATCGATGACACCGATTTGGATCCAAGTGAACCCGACTTTGAAGACGAAGCTGGAGCAGATATCATGGAGTCTTCCATCGGTTCAAATTTCTAGATGACCACCAGATAGTAGTAGTATTCCCCCATGTAAACATTATAGTTCGAGCACTTTTGCGATAGCTTTAGATCGTTTGTAAGCCCTTGTTTGATTGAATGAAGTGATTTTGTGTGCATTTGCTCATGTGCATTGGGGTAGTGTTCCCTTTAGACCTCACTCTATTCTTAATTCTCGTCTTTTCTAAACCCTCAGATGCCTCCAACCCAAGCTCTTAGGACACCAATGTTAGTAAGCTCACCAGGAGCGGAGTATATGGCTAAACGATGGTGTGATCGGTTACCATTAAGGATTGGAAACTATGTGTTTCCCTCAGACCTAATAGTATTGGAATCTCAAGGATTGGATGTGATATTAGGCATGGATTGGTTGTCGATGTATGGAGGAAACATCGATTGCGCTAGTAAGTCAATTTTGCTTACCACACCAGAAGGAAGAAGGATCAAGTATGTATCCCGGCATGTGCCAAACAGGACACAAGTAAACTGCCTAATAGGAGTTGTGCAAGAAGAAGTACCAGTGGTAAAGGATTTTCCTGATGTATTTCCTGAGGAATTACCAGGCATGCCACCGGATAGAGACATTGAGTTTTTGATTGAGTTATTGCCAGGTACAGGCCCAATATCGAAGCGACCGTACCGGATGCCAGCAAAGGATTTGGTGGAAATTAAGAATCAGATTAAGGAGTTATTGGATAAAGGTTACATTCGCCCAAGTTCTTCGCCTTGGGGATCACCCGTACTTCTAGTGGAAAAGAAGAATGGATCATTAAGGATGGTTGTAGATTATCGGGGATTGAATGAAGTAACCATCAAGAACAAGTACCCACTGCCAATGATCAACGATCTGTTTGATCGGTTGCAAGGAGCTAAAGTGTTTTCCAAGATCGATTTGCGATCAGGGTACCATCAGTTGAAGATTCGAGAGCAGGACATACCTAAGACAGCATTCACCACGAGATATGGACTGTATGAGTATACCGTTATGTCATTTGGATTGACTAACGCACCTGCCTATTTTATGAACCTGATGAACAAAGTGTTTATGGAGTTTTTGGATAAGTTCGTCATAGTGTTCATTGATGACATTCTGGTTTATTCAAAGAATGAAGAGGAGCATAAGGAACATTTGCGTTTGGTTTTGGAGAAACTAAGGGAACATCAGTTATATGCCAAATTCAGCAAATGTGAGTTTTGGTTGAAGGAAGTTGGATTCCTCGAACACGTTATATCCGGAGAAGGTATAGCAGTTGACCCAACTAAGGTTGAGACCGTAACCGAATGGGAATCACCAACGACAGTTGGAGAGATCCGGAGTTTTCTTGGAATCGCAGGATACTACCGGAGATTCATTGAGAACTTTTCAAAGATCGCAAAGCCTATGACGGAGTTGTTGAAGAAGGATACTAAGTTCAAATGGAACGAGGAGTGTGAGGCTAGTTTCCAGGAGTTGAAGAAACGTTTGGTTACCTCACCAGTATTGATTTTGCCAGATCAGACCAAGGATTATGAGGTGTATTGCGACGCTTCACGTCGAGGACTTGGAGCAGTGCTTATGTAGGAAGGAAGAGTTGTTTTGTATGCTTCATGACAACTGAAGCCTCATGAGTTGAATTATGCCACACATGATTTGGAGTTAGCAGCCGTAGTGCATGCATTGAAGACGTGGAGACATTCCCTCATTGGAAATCATTGTGAGGTGTACACGGATCACAAGAGTTTGAAGTACATTTTCACGCAGAAGGAGTTGAACCTCAGACAGAGGAGATGGTTGGAGCTCATCAAGGATTATGATATGAGATTGCATTACCATCCCGGAAAAGCTAATGTAGTAGCTGACGCATTGAGCCGTAAGAGCCATGTCAATACTTTAATGACGGGGAAAATACCCAAGGAGTTAGCAGAAAACCTTCGTGAGCTATGTTTGGAAATAGTTCTGAGAGGCTATGTAGCAGCATTGGAGATTCAGTCAACATTGATGGATAAAATCAGAGAAGCCCAGAAATCTGACAAGGAGATTGCTACTATAAAAGAGAAATTGAGCGAAGGAAAAGCAAAGGGATTTCGTGAGGATGAACACGATACCCTATGGTTTGAGGACCGTGTTTATGTGCCCAATGACCCGGAGATCAGGAAATTGATTTTGCAAGAGGCACATGATTCACCGTATTCGATTCACCCAGGGAATACCAAGATGTATTTGGATTTGAAGGAAACATTCTGGTGGACCGGAATGAAGAAGGATATTGCAGCATACATAGCAGTTTGTGACGTATGTCAGAGAGTAAAGGCAGAGCATCAGAAGCCAGCAGGATTGTTACAACCATTGCCGATACCCGAATGGAAGTGGGATAAGATAGGCATGAATTTTATCACTGGACTACCCAGGACGAAAGCAGGCTATGACTCGATATGGGTAGTAGTTGATCGTTTGATGAAGGTAGCACATTTTATTCCAGTTAAGACCACTTACACCCGTGCTAAGTTGGCAAAGATATACATGACTAGGATCATTTGTTTGCATGGAGTTCCGAGGAGTATCGTATCAGATAGAGGAACCCAATTTACCTCAAAGTTTTGGAATCAGTTGCATGAAACTTTAGGAACCAGACTAGAGTTCAGCACAGCTTTTCATCCGCAGACAGATGGACAGACCGAGAGAGTCAATCAGATTTTGGAAGATATGCTGCGAGCTTGTGCACTAGATTATGGATCTAGCTGGGACGATAACTTGCCGTATGCGGAGTTTTCTTATAACAATAGTTGTCAAACCAGTTTGAAGATGGCACCTTTCGAAGCTTTATACGGAAGGAGGTGCAGGACACCGTTTTCATGGGACGAAGTTGGAGACCGCCAATTCTTTGGACCAGACTTGATTAAGGAGTCTGAACGGAAAGTTAAGTTGATTCGCGATAGGCTCAAGGTAGCCCAGTCCAGGCAGAAGAGCTACGCAGACTCTAAACGCAAGGAGACAGTCTACGAAACCGGAGACAGAGTTTATCTCCGAGTATCCCCACTTCGAGGAGTTAAGCGCTTTGGAGTTAAGGGAAAGTTAGCACTGCGTTTCATTGGACCATACAAGATCTTGCAACGTATGGGAGAAGTCGCTTATAAGTTGGAATTACCAGAGGGACTGTCAGGAGTTCATGATGTATTCCATGTTTCTCAGCTGAAGAAATGTCACGCCGAGATGGCGGAGGTACCACTAAGAGATACAGTACCGCTTGAAGCGATTCAGTTGAAGGACGACTTAACATATGAGGAGAAGCCAGTCAAGATTCTCGAGTTTGCCAGTAGAGTTACTCGCAGCAAGGTTATCAAGTTTTGCAAAGTTCAGTGGAACCACCACTCAGAGGATGAAGCCACCTGGGAAAGAGAAGAAGATTTGCTCAAGGACCACCCTCACCTATTTTCTAGCCAACCCGAATCTCGAGGGCGAGATTCATCTTAAGGGGGGTAGGTTTGTAACATCCCAAATTTGCAATTTGGAATGTTATACATTAGATCATCATGCATATCATATTTTCTTGCATTTTGGTCAATCCTAGAAATTTCACGCAACTCAAGGACCTTCAGAGAGAGTTGGAGATTTCGTTATTTTCATATTTGAGAGTTTTCTCAAATTTGAGAAGAGGATCATTTGATTTATTTATTTCATCTTCAATTATTTTCCTATATCAAAAATATAAGAGAGGGAATAATATGACTTTCTCAAATTTAGGAAAAATGAAGATTTAATGAATAAATCAAATTTTGGTTTTGCCGAAGTTTTGTTTGCTTTTTATTTGGATAGGGAAAAATGCGCGTTTTCAAAAATTGCATTTTAGGTCCGGAGTAAAGTTCATTTTGTTCGACTCATTTTTAGGAGTCGGGGAAAATTTACTTTAGAAATTTTGGAGCCCGTTTAGATTTTCTTTTCTGTGTTTTTCTGCGCGCAAAACCGTTTAAAAAAAATCCAGCAGGCCAGCCGGGCCAAGGCCCAGGCCAGCCACCGCCTCCCCAGCGCAGGCAGCCGGCCGCGCCAGGCCATCGCGCGCGCCAGGCGCTAGAGGCAGGAGCCGCCGCCGCCCCTTTTTGATTCCTAGTTGGACTTTAGTCCTACTCCGTTTCCTCTTTTTCTTTCCTATTCCTACTCTATTTCTTGTCCCCTACCCCAAGAAACCCCCTCCCCTCACCAATATAAATACCCCCACACCCCCCCTCCAAATCATCAAACCAAACCCCAAGCCCTCCACCGCGCCCCTCACCCATCGCCGCCGCCGCCGCATTACATCGCCGCCGCCGCCGGAGACCTCGCCGGAGGTTGCCCCGCGTCTCTTTTCCTCGGATCGTTTTCTTCTAATCGTTCCGATTCTTTTCTTCTCTTCTGATTCGTTTTCTAGATCGGTTTTTCGTTTCGGTTTTCTTCTTCGAAACCCTAGATCGGATTCGGTTTCTTTTCAAATTTAGTTGCCTTTGGACCATTCGTCCTAACGAACGTGATCACCGGATTCTTCTAGGTTAACGAACGTCCGTTTGTTTAACCGTTCTTCGTTTTCTTTTCGTCGGATTTATTCCGTGATCGCGATCTCAGATCCGATCTTTGTTCTAGTCTTTTTCCCGCTCGTTTATCGGAATCAGGTGATTCAAGCGCCTGGAGTTTTGTTTCGAAACCGCTGTTCTGTCTAATCAACTTAAACAAGTTTTGCTACGGTAAAATTTGACCTAGTTTCAACTTGCTAGAACCGAGTTGTTTTTCTTCCGTTGTTTGTTTTCCGTTTCTTTGTTCGGTTCTTTCTTTCTTTGCAACCGGAGTTCTTAAGTTGAACTTTCTGGTTCGATCTCTTGTTCGAGTTTTACCTGTGCATTAGATGAGTACTTATTGTGTGCTTGTTGTTTGTCTGCGATAGATTACCCGGATTGCGCCGCCTGTTACTTCGAAACCCTAGGTCTCGCGGATCATCAGCAAGGCAAGTAACACTTTGATCATACCTTTTCTACAACCCATGTTTTATTGCATCAGATCAATCCTCTCACATTGCATGATTAGGATCTAATTAAATTGTGGGTTGGGAAGTAGATGAGGTAGTACCTATCACCTATATTATTATGAAACCTTTGGGAGTTACTTCTACGTTTGCTTATTATGCCATGCTATGCTAGTAGACGTGGATTGGGTGAGTGATATCCACGACAGATGTGAGTATTGTTAATTAATGGTTTATCTAAGGTGGAAACTTAAACACACATCTGGGTGGATTGAGGCACCTGATGTCTATCAGGACTTGCCTGTTTTTTTTGGACCGCCACCCAGGCTCAAAGGGATCATAAGATAATTCATGCTAGAAACTTCCGTGTGCAGCCACATGCTACTATGGGCTCTGGCATAGTTGACTAAGTTGTGCGAACTCTTACGGGGTGGACTAGCAGATGTAGGGGTTGTAGGTGGTACGGTCTACCCCACATGTAAGGTGCTAGCGCTTCTGAAAGACTATGTCTCGGTCATCCATTTCTCAAACACCATGTAGTGCGAGAAAACAAACGGAGGCGATCGAGTCATGTGGGGAAAAGTGCGCAAACCTCTGCAGAGTGTACAAACTAATCATGATTAGCCGTGTCCCCGGTTATGGACAACTTGAGTATCTAGTACTTGAATATCATGTGAATCTCAACATGTGACTTCTAATTAATGTTGTTGGGTTTTAATTGTTCACTTAATTGGGATCGGAATGCTGTCAACCATTCTCGATGTTTAACAACTACCTTGATAGTTAAATAAATTTATTCCTTGTAGTAGGGAAAAACTGGCTTTACGCAAAACTGTAACCATAGAGCTTTCCATCAGCCATATATGCATATAGTATAGCTGTTTCATTCCATTACTCTCTATGTGTTACATTGCCAGCATATTCCATGTGCTGACCCGTTTTCGGGCTGCAACTTTCATGTTGCAGACTTTTCAGACGACGAGTAAGGTGTTTTTAGGTCGTGGCCCTATACTCAGTGATGCCGTTGGAGTTGATGGACCCATTTATCTTCCGAGTCTTCCGCTGTTATCGTTATTTGGCCTTAAGCCACATTCATTGTAATAAGTTCTCTTTGAGACAACGATGTAATAAGTGTGTGATTGCCACTCTGCTATAAATCCTTCGATGTACTGTGTGGTGTCAGCATTACTGATCCAGGGATGACACCTGAGCACAGAGCACTTGATCCATTCGGGTCGGGTCGCTACACTTGGGGCCTGTTCCGGAGCTCTGCCGGAGGGGGCATCGATCACAAAGGGCTTCTACATCAACAACATAGCCTCTCTGATGATGTGTGAGTAGTTTACCTCAGACCTTTGGGTCCATAGTTATTAGCTAGATGGCTTCATATCTCTTTTTGGATCTCAATACAATGTTCTCCCCCTCTCTCGTGGAGATCTATTCAAGGTAATCTTTTTTTGCGGTGTGTTTGTTGAGACCGATGAATTGTGGGTTTATGATCAAGTTTATCTATGAACAATATTTGAATCTTTTCTGAATTCTTTTATGTATGATTGGTTATCTTTGCAAGTCTCTTTGAATTATCAGTTTGGTTTAGCCTACTAGATTGATCTGTCTTGCAATGGGAGAAGTGCTTAGCTTTGGATTCAATCTTGCAGTGTCCTTTCCAAGTGACAGTAGGGGCAGCAAGGCACGTATTGTATTGTTGCCATCGAGGATAACAAGATGGGGTTTTTATCATATTGCATGAATTTATCCCTCTACATCATGTCATCTTGCTTAAAGTGTTACTCTATTCTTATGAACTTAATACTCTAGATGCATGCTGGATAGCGGTCGATGTGTGGAGTAATAGTAGTAGATGCAGGCAGGAGTCGGTCTACTTGTCTCGGACGTGATGCCTATATACATGATCATACCTACATATTCTTATAACTATGCTCAATTCTGTCAATTTCTCAACAGTAATTTGTTCACCCACCGTAAAATACTTATGCTCTTGAGAGAAGCCACTAGTGAAACCTATGGCCCCCGGGTCTATTTTCCATCATATTAATCTTCTAACACTTAGTTATTTTCATTGCCTTTTATTTTACTTTGCATCTTTATCATAAAAACACCAAAAATATTATCTTATCATATCTATCAGATCTCACTCTAGTAAGTGACCGTGTAGGGATTGACAACCCCTTATCGCGTTGGTTGCGAGGATTTATTTGTTTTGTGTAGGTGTGAGGGACTCGCGCGTAACCTCCTACTAGATTGATACCTTGGTTCTCAAAAACTGAGGGAAATACTTACGCTACTTTGCTGCATCACCCTTTCCTCTTCAAGGGAAAACCAACGCAGTGCTCAAGAGGTAGCAAGAAGGATTTCATGCACCGTTGCCGGGGAGGTCTACGCAAAAGTCAAGATACCACGTACCCATCACAAACCCTTATCTCCCGCATTACATTATTTTCCATTTGCCTCTCATTTTCCTCCCCCCCACTTCACCCTTGCTGTTTTATTCGCCCTCTCTCTCTCTATCCTCCCTCTCTTTCTCTATTTGCCTCTTTTTTGCCCATTCCTCGTTTGCTTGTGTGTTGGATTGCTTGCTTGTCATGATGGCTCAAGATAACTCTAAATTGTGTGTCTTTACCAATACCAACAACAATGATTTTATTAGCACTCTGATTGCTCCTCTTACCGATGCTGAATCTTGTGAAATTAATGCTGCCTTGCTGAATCTTGTCATGAAAGATCCGTTTTCCGGCCTTCCTAGTGAAGATGCCGCTACCCATCTAAATAGCTTTGTTGATTCATGTGATATGCAAAAGAAGAAATATGTGGACAATGATATTGTTAAATTGAAGCTATTTCCTTTTTCGCTTAGAGATCGTGCTAAAGCTTGGTTTTCGTCTTTGCCTAAAAATAGTATTGATTCTTGGAATAAGTGCAAAGATGCTTTTATCTCTAAGTATTTTCCTCCTGCTAAGATCATCTCTCTTAGAAATGGTATTATGAATTTTAAGCAACTTGATCATGAACATGTTACACAAGCTTGGGAGAGGATGAAATTAATGATACGTAATTGCTCAAAACATGGTTTGAATTTGTGGATGATTATACAAAAAATTTATGCCAGATTGAATTTTGCTTCTAGAAATCTTTTAGATTCGGCCGCGGGAGGCACTTTTATGGAAATCACTTTAGGAGAAGCTACTAAACTACTAGATAATATTGTGGTTAATTATTCTCAATGGCACACTGAAAGATCTACTAATAAAAAAGTGCATGCGATAGAAGAAATTAATGTTTTGAGTGGAAAGTTGGATGAACTTATGAAATTATTTGCTACTAAGAGTGTTTCTTCTGATCCTAATGATATGCCTTTGTCTACTTTGATTGAGAATAATAATGAATCTATGGATGTGAATTTTGTTGGTAGGAATAATTTTGGTAACAACGCGTATAGAGGAAACTTTAATCCTAGGCCTTATCCTAGTAATTCCTCTAATAATTATGGTAATTCCTACAACAATTCTTATGGAAATTTTAATAAGATGCCCTCTGAATTTGAGACTAGTGTTAAGGAATTTATGAATTCACAAAAGAATTTCAATGCTTTGCTTGAAGAGAAATTGCTTAAAGTTGATGATTTGGCTAGGAACGTTGATAGAATCTCTCTTGATGTTGATTCTTTAAAACTTAGATCTATTCCTACTAAGCATGATATCAATGAGTCTCTCAAAACCATGAGAATTTCCATTGATGAGTGCAAAGAAAGAACCGCTAGGATGCGTGCTAAGAAAGATTCCTTTATAAGAGCGTGTTCTTCTAGTTTCCATGATAATAAAGATGAAGATCTAAAAGTTATTGATGTGTCCCCTATTAAATCTTTGTTTTGCAATATGAATCTTGATAATGATGGGACTGAATATGATCCACCTTTACCTAGAAGGCGTTCCAAAATTCGGAGTTTTTAGATCTTGATGCTAAATTTGATAAAAGTGGGCTTGAAGAGATCAAAACTCTAGATGTTAATGAACCTACTATTTTGGATTTAAAGGAATTTAATTATGATAGCTGCTCTTTGATAGATTGTATTTACTTGTTGCAATCCATGCTAAATTCTCCCCATGGTTATAGGCAAAATAAAGCTTTTACCAAACATATCGTTGATGCTTTGATGCAATCTTATGAAGAAAAACTTGAGTTGGAAGTTTCTATCCCTAGAAAACTTTATGATGAGTGGGAACCAACTATTAAAATTAAAACTAAAGATCATGAATGCTATGCTTTGTGTGATTTGGGTGCTAGTGTTTCCACGATTCCAAAGACTTTGTGTGATTTGTTAGGTTTCCATGATTTTGATGATTGCTCTTTAAACTTGCACCTTGCGGATTCCACTATTAAGAAACCTATGGGAAGAATTAATGATGTTCTTATTGTTGCAAATAGGAACTATGTTACCGTATATTTTATTGTTCTTGACATAGATTGCAATCCTTCATGTCCTATTATTCTTGGTAGACATTTCCTTAGAACGATTGGTGCAATTATTGATATGAAGGAAGGAAATATTGGATTCCAATTTCCGTTAAAGAAAAACATGGAACACTTTCCTAGAAATAAAATTAAATTACCTTATGAATCTATTATGAGAGCCACTTATGGATTGCCTACCAAAGATGGCAATACCTAGATCTATCCTTGCTTTTTATGCCTTGCTAGGGGCGTTAAACGATAGCACTTGTTGGGAGGCAACCCAATTTTATTTTTATTCCTTGCGTTTTGCTCCAGTTTAGTAATAAATAATTTATCTAGCCTCTGTTTTGGTTGTGTTTTTTGTGTTTAATTAGTGTTTGTGCCAAGTAGAACCGTTGGGAAGACTTGGGGAAATTCTTGTTAATCTTGCTGTAAAAAACAGAAACTTTAACGCTCACGAGAACTGCTGCCATTTTTATTTTCAAAGTTATATTTAGCTAATTATTTTTGCAGATGATTAATAGCTAAATTCCTCACGTCCAGAAATTTATTTTAGAATTTTTGGGTTTCCAGATCTTGCGCTAGCTACAGATTACTAGAGACTGTTCTGTTTTTGACAGATTCTGTTTTTCGTGTGTTGTTTGCTTATTTTGATGAATCTATGGCTAGTAAAATAGTTTATAAACCATAGAGAAGTTGTAATACAGTAGGTTTAACACCAATATAAATAAAGAATGAGTTCATTACAGTACCTTGAAGTGGTGTTTTGTTTTCTTTCGCTAACAGAGCTCACGAGATTTTCTACTTTAAGTTTTGTGTTGTGAAGTTTTCAAGTTTTGGGTAAGGATTTGATGGATTATGGAACAAGGAGTGGAAAGATCCTAAGCTTGGGGATGCCCATGGAACCACCAAGATAATCGAAGGACACCAAAAAGCCAAAGCTTGGGGATGCCCTGGAAGGCATCCCCTCTTTCGTCTACTTCCATCGGTAACTTTACTTGGAGCTATATTTTTATTCACCACATGATATGTGTTTTGCTTGGAGCGTCTTGTATGATTTGAGTCTTTGCATTTTAGTTTACCACAATCATCTTTGCTGTACACACCTTTTGAGAGAGACACACATGATTCGGAAATTATTAGAATACTCTATGTGCTTCACTTATATCTTTTGAGTTATATAGTTTTACTCTAGTACTTCACTTATATCTTTTAGAGCACGGTGGTGGATTTGTTTTATAGAAACTATTGATATCTCATGATTCACTTAGATTATTTTGAGAGTCCTAAATATCATGGTAATTTTCTTAAATAATCCTAATATGCTAGGTATTCAAGATTAGTAAAAACTTTCTTATGAGTGTTTTGAATACTAAGAGAAGTTTGATGCTTGATGATTGTTTTGAGATATGGAGGTAGTGATATTAAAGTTGTGCTAGTTGAGTAGTTGTGAATTTGAGAAATACTTGTGTTGAAGTTTGCAAGTCCTGTAGCATGCACGTATGGTAAACGTTATGTAACAAATTTGAAACATGAGGTGTTCTTTGATTGTACTTCTTATGAGTGGAGGTCGGGGACGAGCGATGGTCTTTTGCTACCAATCTATCTCCCTAGGAGCATGCGCGTAGTGCTTGGTTTTTGATGAATTGTAGATTTTTGCAATAAGTATGTGAGTTCTTTATAACTAATGTTGAGTCCATGGATTATACGCACTCTCACCTTTCCATCATTGCTAGCCTCTTCGGTACCGTGCATTTCCCTTTCTCACATTGAGAGTTGGTGCAAACTTCGCCGGTGCATCCAAACCCCATGATATGATACTATCTTTCACACATAAACCTCCTTATATCTTCCTCAAAACAGCCACCATACCTACCTATTATGGCATTTCCATAGCCATTCCGAGATATATTGCCATGCAACTTTCCACCATCCCGTTTATCATGACACGTTCATCATTGTCATATTGTTTAGCATGATCATGTAGTTGACATAGTATTTGTGGCAAAGCCACCATTCATAATTCTTTCATACATGTCACTCTTGGTTCATTGCATATCCCAGTACACCGCCGGAGGCATTCATATAGAGTCATACCTTGTTCTAGTATTGAGTTGTAATCATTGAGTTGTAAATAAATAGAAGTGTGATGATCATCATTTAATAGAGCATTGTCCCAATAAAAAAAGAAAAAAAAGAGAAAGGCCAAAAAAAGAAGCCCCCCCCCCAAAAAAATGAAAAGGGACAATGCTACTATCCTTTTACCACACTTGTGCTTCAAAGTAGCACCATTATCTTCATGATAGAGAGTCTCTTGTTTTGTCACTTTCATATACAAGTGGGAATTTTTCATTATAGAACTTGGCTTGTATATTCCAACAATGGGCCTCCTCAAGTGCCCTAGGTCTTCGTGAGCAAGCAAGTTGGATGCACACCCACTAGTTTCTTTTGTTGAGCTTTCATACATTTATAGCTCTAGTGCATCCGTTGCATGGCAATCCCTACTCATTGCATTAACATCAATCGATGGGCATCTCCATAGCTCATTGATTAGCCTCGTTGATGTGAGACTTTCTCCTTTTTTGTCTTCTCCACATAACCCCCATCATTATATTCTATTCCACCCATAGTGCTATATCCATGGCTCACGCTCATGTATTGCATGAAGGTTTATAAAGTTTGAGATTACTAAAGTATGAAACACTTGATTGGCTTGTCATTGGGGTTGTGCATGATGAGAGCATTCTTGTGTGACGAAAATGGAGCATGACTAAACTATATGATTTTGTAGGGATGAACTTTCTTTGGCCATGTTATTTTGAGAAGACATAATTGCTTAGTTAGTATGCTTGAAGTATTATTATTTCTATGTCAATATTAAACTTTTATCTTGAATCTTTCGGATCTGAATATTCATGCCACAATTAAGAAGAATTACATTGAAATTATGCCTAGTATCATTCCACATCAAAAATTCTATTTTTATCATTTACCAACTCGAGGACGAGCAGGAATTAAGCTTGGGGATGCTTGATCCATCTCCAACGTATCTATAATTTTTTATTGCTCCATGCTATATTATCTTCTGTTTTGGACATTATTGGGCTTTATTATTCACTTTTATATTACTAGCAAAAGAACCCGTGCGTTGCAATGGGAGAGAAAACATAACACACGCTCTTAACTCAACAACCATCACTCAAGACCACAATAGGTCCATCTCCTTTATTTTTGCGAGGCATCATATTTGTGTTGCCGCTTATCCTCCTACTCACTCCCGCCCGCGATGGCCTCGGTGTTCACACAAAACAAAAAAACATGTGTTGAATATGGTTAATCCTAAGGCGTCTCTCTCTCCCTCTCTCCTCCCTCTCTCTCTCTTTCTCTCTTTCTCTCTCGCTTTCTCTCACTCTCGCGATGAGAAATCTGTTGTTTTCCCATGTGACATTTTTCAGAGGTATGCATGTGTAGTTATCGATATTTTCTTTTCCGTATATGGTTATGGTGGGGTGTTTATTTGCAATCCGGATCACCGCCGGTATGAAAAAAACGGATCTTGCGCTATAAATTATAAGTTTGCTTCCATAACAATATTTTAAAAATATTTAATAGGTAAAATTAACGTCGTATTTAGATTCCACACATTTTTCTAATAAAATTTCATATATAATATGTTAAAATCGAAGTTACGGTTTAAAAGATATAGATAATTTAGAAAATCATTTGGTTTGACTCAAATATATTCCAAAATAATATTTAAAAATACTTAACAGGTAAAAATAATCTCATATTCATATTCTACATTTTTTTTAATCAAATATCATATATAACATGTTCAAATCGGAGTTACGGTTTAAAAGATATGGATGATTTTAAAAAGCATTTGTTTGACTTAAATATGATCCACGGATGAATTACCTAAAACATCAGGGAGGTTTTCGAAAAATGTAAAATAACAGTTCGGGTGTGACTTAAATCTGGACGGCGGGTTGATTTCAAGAAAAGACATGGACTTTTGTGTAAAATACGAAAATAACAGTTCGTTTTAACTCAAAACAGAACTGCGGGTTGAATTCTCTGATATAGAGGGACTTTTATGAAAAATGTCATGACGAACGAAAGAAACCCAATTTACTTTATTATTAGGTAAAGATTTTTGGGACTAACCTATTAACCGGAGGCCCAGCCCAGAATTGCTGTTTTTTGCCTATTTCAGAGTTTCAGAGAAAAAGAATATCAAACGGAGTCCAAACGGAATGAAACCTTCGGGAATGTGATTTTCGGAACGAACATGATCCAGGAGACTTGGACCCTACGTCAAGCAACCAACAGGGAAGCCACGAGGTAGGGGGAGCACCTACCCCCCAAGGCGCGCCCTCCACCCACGTGGGCCACCTGTTGCTCCACCGACGTACTTCTTCCTCCTATATATACCTACGTACCCCCAAACGATTAGATACGGAGCCAAAACCCTAAATCCACCGCCGTAACTTTCTGTATCCACGAGATCCCATCTTGGGGCCTGTTCTGGAGCTTCGCCGGAAGGGGCATTGATCACGCAGGGCTTCTACATCAACACCATAGCCTCTCCGATGATGTGTGAGTACTATACCTCAGACCTTCGGGTCCATAGTTATTAGCTAGATGGCTTCTTCTCTCTTTTTGGATCTCAATACAATGTTCTCCCCCTCTCTCATGGAGATCTATTCGATGTAATCTTCTTTTGCGGTGTGTTTGTTGAGATCGATGAATTGTGGGTTTATGGTCAAGTTTATCTATGAACAATATTTGAATCTTTTCTGAATTCTTTTATGTATGATTGGTTATCTTTGCAAGTCTCTTCGAATTATCAATTTGGTTTGGCCTACTAGATTGATCTTTATTGCAATGGGAGAAGTGCTTAGCTTTGGGTTTAATCTTGCGGTGTCCTTTCCCAGTGACAGTAGGGGTAGCAAGGCACATATTGTATTGTTGCCATCGAGGATAACAAGATGGGGTTTTTATCATATTGCATAAATTTATCCCTCTACATCATGTCATCTTACTTAAAGCGTTACTCTGTTCTTATGAACTTAATACTCTAGATGCATGCTGTATAGCGGTCGATGTGTGGAGTAATAGTAGTAGATGCAGGCAGGAGTCGGTCTACTTGTCTCGGACGTGATGCCTATATACATGATCATACCTAGATATTCTCATAACTATGCTCACTTCTGTCAATTGCTCAACAGTAATTTGTTCTCCCACCGTAATATACTTATGCTCTTGAGAGAAGCCACTAGTGAAACCTATGGCCCCCGGGTCTATTTTCCATCATATTAATCTTCCAACACTTAGTTATTTTCATTGCCTTTTATTTTACTTTGCATATTTATCATAAAAATACCAAAAATATTATCTTATCATATCTATCAGATCTCACTCTCGTAAGTGACCGTGTAGGGATTGACAACCCCTTATCGCGTTGGTTGCAAGGATTTATTTGTTTTGTGTACATGCAAGGGACTCGCGCGTAGCCTCCTACTGGATTGATACCTTGGTTCTCAAAAACTGAGGGAAATACTTACGCTACTTTGCTGCATCACCCTTTCCTCTTCAAGAGAAAACCAACGCGGTGCTCAAGAGGTAGCAATGACGCTGAAGCTAGCCGGGCTGATTATGTAGAGGTAATTATTCTTTCCTCCGGTTCAGATCCTCAGCCAACACAGAAAACCCATCAAGCAAACCGGAAAGTAAAATTTTCACACCCTCTAGCTTATCTGGATCCCAGTTTTCTTTTGAAGAAACAGCAGCGTGAAGCTCGTCGCACAACCTGGCATAGTGGCTAGGTGGTTACTTCATCCGGTTTACCGAACACGCCGGTTCGAAAACGCCGGCCAGAGGTTTCATCCATTCCTGACATATCTTATCCCAAGGCTGGTTATTTTCGGCAACCTCTTAATCCGTCTGACTCAAACTACCAGGGAACTTCCCAGTCATCCTTTGGCGAATCGATAGGGACACAACTTCCACCTCTTAAGATTGTTCCTGGGTAAGCATACTACCCTTAACTTTTTATCCCTTGCACCTGTTGAATATACTAACCTTTATTTCCATTCATTTTAGAGCCAAAACTAGGCCTAGTAAAAAGGCCAAATTGACTACACCGGCTGATGATAACCCGGCCACTGAACCGGAACAGACCCCATAATAGTTTGAGGCGAATGTTGATGCTATTCTTGATGATCCGCCACCGGAACATCATGAAACCTTTGTTGAACAGATGGAAGATGATCCGACCGGCCATGCTAGTGACCCGCCAAGTCCGGCCAAAGCTGCAGATAAACCGTAAAGCCCAGTCAAAGCGGCTGATGACCAATCGGACGATGTCATCGTTACTGGTTTAGGCTACACAACTCCTGGCAACCCCACTACTTTATCCAAACATAGTGCCAAGGAAGAATTTGCTGCTATGGATAAAGGCAAGTGGAAAACATATTTGGAAAGCTATGCCCACCTCAGCGCCCAAGATATCCACTCTGGGTTTTTAAACCGCTTGTACACAAGCCGCGACTATGAAGCCGGTTTAGTGAACCTGATGAAAGAGCGATATGTGGTGAATACTGTTAACTCTGCATAATAGTTTCTCTTGTGTTTAATTTCCAATATCAATTCCAGTAGCCCCCAAGGGTCGGTTTATGATATCAACGTAAACCAGGACTTTGTAATACTTCAACTTTTCCTGCGTAGCCCCCAAGGGTCGGTTTATCTTTCCAGGATGAACCGGGACTTTAGAGTATGAATCTTGCAATTTTTGCTTGTGTAGCCCCAGGGACCGGTTTATACCTTTAGGATGAATCGGTATCTTTCTATCATGAAGCTTCCAAAATTCTTGATAATCATCCTTGTAATCTGATTGAGGAGGAACAAATCCATAACCTTGACTTGAGCAAATATGCATTAGCCCCCAAGTGCCAAGTGTATAATCTGTTATGTGCTTGGGACTTTAAAATGTCAGCTGATAAAAAGCAATATGCATTAGCCCCCAAGTGCCAAGTATATAACTTGTTAATATGCCCTACCAACTCATTAAATGTCTCTTACAGGCTGATCTGAGAAAAACGGAATCTCAAGTCGCCGACCTTCAGGAAAATATCAAGTCCCGGCAAGCAGAAACTTCCAAGGCTAAAGAAGAGCTGACTAGCGCTTTAACAACCATGGAACAACCAAAGGAAAGCTTTAAAAGCGAACGGGCAGGATGGGACACTGAAAAAGCAACTCTGCTAAAGCGGGCGGAAGACGCTGAAACATCCCTTAATCCGGTAACAGAAGAACTGACTGGCTTGAAGTGGAAAATCAATGCCATGACCACTGATGTGTTTGGTAAGTGCCCTTATTATAAGCTGTTAACATGTATTATCCCATAACCTACCAGTTTATTCATATGTGTAATGATGTAGGATCTTGCATTACCCATCGGGGCTCTGATATGGAGAAGAAATTGAAGGCTGCCTATACTCTTATTGAGCAATTATATACCGACGCGCAACAGATCATTTGTACTGCCTCTCATAACAAACCGCCCCCAACTTTGATCAAGGAAACAATTGAGAAGCTGTCAATGATGCCTGCCTGGTTTGAGGAGTTAAAAAGATTAGCTGCAAGGGCAGGTGCTCTAACTGCGCTAATCCAAGCTAAAGCATGGATACCAGGTCTTGACCCGACTGATACAGGACACGGCTATCCGAGCATAAAGGAGGACGGGTCAAATTTTGACAATGATGATCTCCAAGCTTTGATGAAGGAAATGCGCCCATTAGCGAGCAAATTGGCTGAAGAGACGGATTTTTCTCATTACCAGTCGATTTATGACGCCGACAACAAACGGGTTAATGCACCAACTCATGATGTGGAAAATCTTATCCCGCCCATCCGTAAGCACACTTACGCCCCTGATGTTGATCCCTTCACACTTATAAGCGACGAAGCTGTATTCAAGGCCCTAACTGGAATCGACTAGGCAACCACTGGCTTCCAACCGCTGGGTGGAGAGAAGGAGGATGAACCGGCACAGGATGATCCACAACCGTCAAGTCAGCCCGACGAAGAGTCATGACCCGGAGGCCGGTTTAGCCTTCTGCATACTGCAACACTTGTTTGAAAACAATTATCCTTTTGGGCATCGGAACACCTTGTAATAGGCTAGTTTAAACACCTGGTCTGCTATGCCATCGTGCATATTCGTTTTGCATGACACTGTTAATCCGCCATGATTATGCTATGTCTGCTTATGATTTTTAGCAGTTTTATTCAACCTGTCTCTGCATAAAACAAGTGTAAAGTGTCCTAGCAGTTTACCGCCGGACGGGTCATAGTGCCCAACATATAACTCGGGTTTATAACCAAAGCTGTACTTAAGAGTAACCAAATATAAAAGATATCATACCTGTGATATGTTATCACACTGCTGGATCAGCAAGGTTGTATAATAAGGGTGATAACCCATAACTTGAATATTGATATTCCTCAGCTGTTTCTGGTTTATGAACGGGCCCAGACCAAGTTTAATAAATTACACTCATAAAACATTATAAACCGCAGAAAAAATCAAACAAGTTTGAAATAGTCATAACCGTGGTGTTACAACGATCAAGAGGGTTAAATCGATGGTTCGAATACAACCAAAGCCCCCAAGTGATTTCCCTGGTGGCCTTATGCCTATCAAGAGGTGTAGCTATGGTTCGAATACGACCAAGCCCCCAAGTGATTTCCTTGGTGGCCTTATGCCTATCAAGAGGTGTAGCTATGGTTCGAATATGACCAAGCCCCCAAGTGATTTCCCTGGTGGCCTTATGCCTTGTAGCGACCAGACCTCAAACGGTCCAATCTCTATGCTCAGATGTCATCCCTGGATCAGTAATGCTGACACCACACAGTACTTGAAGGATTTATAACAGAGTAGCAATCACACACTTATTACATCGAGTGTCTCAAAAGAGAACTTATTACAATAAACATGGCTTAAGGCCATCTAATAACGATAACAGCGGCTTGGAAGATAAGTGAGTCCATCAACTCCAATGGCATCACTGAGTATAGAACCACGACCTAAAACTCCTTAATCGTCATTTGAAAAGTCTGCAACATTAACATTGCAGCCCGAAACGGGTCAGCACATGGAATATGCTGGCAAAGTAACACATAGAGAGTAATGGAATGAAACAGGCTATTCTATATGCATATTTGGCTGGTGGAAAGCTCTATGGTTACAGTTTTGCGTAAAGCCAATTTTTCCCTACTACAAAGGAATAAATTTTATTTAACTATCATGGTAGTTGTTAAACATTGAGAATGGTTGACAGCATTCTCAATCCCAATTAAGCATCATCATTAAACAAAACCCAACAAAATTAATTTTTTGAGTAACATGTTGAGATTCACATGATAATCCAGGTACTAGATACTCAAGATATCCATAACCAGGGACACGGCTAATCATGATTAGTTTATACACTCTGCAGAGGTTTGCGCACTTTTCCCCACAAGACTCGATCGCCTCTGTTTGGTTTCTCGCACTACATGGTGTTTGAGAAACGGATGACCGAGACATAGTCTTTCAGAAGCGCTAGCACCTTACGATCGGGTAGACCGTACCAACCAACATCCCCTACATCTGCTAGTCTACCACTGTAAGAGTTCGCACGACTTAATCAACTATGCTAGAGCCCATAATATCTTGTGGCTACACATGGAAGTTTCTAGCATGAACAATCTCATGATCCCTTTGAGCCTGGGTGGCGGTCCATAAAGAAAAATAGGCAATCGCTGGAATACCCAGGTGCCTCAATCCACCCAGATGTGTGTTTAGGTTGCCACCTTAAATAAACCATTAATTAACAATCTTACATCTGTCATGGATACACTCACCCAATCCACGTCTACTAGCATAGCATGGCATTATAAGCAAACGTAGAAGTAACTCCCAAAGGTTTGATAATAACAGGTAATAGGTTCTACCTCATCAACTACTTCCCAAACCCACAATTTAATTAGATCCTAATCATGCAATGTGTGAGGGTTGATCTAATGCAATAAAACTAGGTAGAGGGAAATCATGATCAAAGTGTTACTTGCCTTGCTGATGATCCAGGAAACCTAGCGATTCGAAGTAGCAAGCGGCACACTCCGGGTACTCTATCGCAAACAAACAAGCATACAATAAGTACTCAACTAATGCACAGGTAAAACTCAAATAAGATATCTAACCAGAAAGTTCAACTTAAGAACTCTGGTTGGCAAAGATAATCAAATCGAACGAAGCAACGAGAGACAAACGGCAAAAGAAACAGGCTTCGTTTACTATTCTAGATCTAGGGCAATTTTTACAGTGGCAAAAACTTGTTTGAGTTGGCTAAACAGAAAGAGGGTTTCAAGATGAAACTCCAGGCACTTGAATCGCCTGATTCCGATAAACGAGCGAAAAGTTAGACTAAAATGAAAATCGGATCAGGAATCGCAATCAGAAAATCGCGGATTTAATCCGAGAAAAAGAAAAACGACGAACGTTCATTAAGACGAACCAACGGACGAACGCTCGCTAATTCAATAAACCGGAAAAACCGATCTATTTAAAAAAACCGAAACTAAAAAAACGAACAAAACCGTCGGAAAACCGAACAGTTTTTCGAGAAAAACCGGCGGCGGCGAGATCTACCTCCGGCTGGCGGCGGCGGGCGGCGGCGGCGCTCCGGCGGCACGGGCGGCGGTCGGCGACGGCAGGGCGGCGGCACGGGGCGGCGGCGGCAAAGGCGGCGGCGGCGGGCTAGGTGGCTAGGGTTTGAGGGGGGGTCCGGCTGGGCCTCCCCGACTTATAAAGCCGGCCGGGCCTAGTGTCTGGGTCAGACACGGCCCGTTAGGTCGGTTGTGTTTTTTTAAATAGTTATGCGCAGAAAAAAAAGGAATACTAAACGGACTCCAAAAATCCCGAAATAAAATTTCCCTGGCTTCTAAAATCAAGCCGCGCAGGATGAACATTTATTTGGGGCCTAAATGCAATTTTGAAAAACACGCATTTTTCCTAAATTCAAATAAAATAGCAAATAAAACCAAAATAAAATCTTATTTGATTTTTTATTGAATCTTCAATATTTCTTTATTTTGGGAAAGTCATTTTATTCCCTCTCTCATAATTTTGTAATAGAAATAATTGAAGATAAAATAAATAAAATCAAATGATCCTATTTTCAAAATTTGAGACAACTCAAATATGAAAATAACGAAATCCCGAACTCTCTCCGAGGGTCCTTGAGTTGCGTGAAATTTCTAGGATCAACCAAAATGCAATAAATATGATATGCAATGATGATCTAGTGTATAACATTCCAAATTGAAAATTTGGGATGTTACATGCCTATCAAGAGGTGTAGCTATGGTTCGAATACAACCAAGCCCCCAAGTGATTTCCCTGGTGGCCTTATGCCAATCAAGAGGTGTAGCTATGGTTCGAATACGACCAAGCCCCCAAGTGATCTTGTGAGCTGTGCTCATATGAAGTTGTGATATTGGCTTGATAGCCGGATTACCAAGGTAACAGAGATTTGCTCTTATAATTTGGGCTTGACAGCCGGATTACCAAGGTAGCAGAGCTATGCTCTTATAATATGGGCTTGATAGCCGGATTACCAAGGTAACAGAGTTGTGCTCTTATAATATGGGCTTGATAGCCGGATTACCAAAATAATCAGAAACTCATGTAAGAGAACGACAGAAGCCCCGCTTTAGCAAGGATGCCGGTTTATTATATCAATCATAATATATACATTGTTTAAATATGTACATACGGAGAGCCTGTGGCTCATGTGTAATACGGCCTAAGCTGAGCAATATTCCAGGGCCGGCGGGTCTCCTCCTCCGACGTGCGTGAGTCCTTGTGGTCTCGAACATCGATAAGGTAATATGACCCATTGTTTAGATTCTTGCTGACCACAAAGGGTCCTTCCCAAGGTGGGGATAACTTGTGCATATCAGCCTGATGCTGGATGAGCCAGAGCACCAGATCATCTTCTTGAAAAGTTCTGGTTTTAACCCGGCAGCTGTGGTAACGACGCAAGTCTTACTGGTAAAGCGCCGAATGAGCTGCTGCAATAGCACACTCTTCATCCAACAAGTCAAGTGCTTCCTGACGTGCTTTTTCATTGTCAGCTTCAACATAAGCCGCCACACGGGGCGAGTCATGATGGATGTCACTAGGGAGAACTGCTTCTGCTCCATAAACGATGAAAAAGGGTGTATAACCCATAGACCTGTTGGGGTGGTATTAATGCTCCATAATACGGAAGGTAACTCCTCGACCCAACAACCCAGCATCCTCTGCAAGGGAACCATAAGCCGGGGTTTAATACCTCTTAAAATCTTTTGAATGGATCTCTCAGCTTGACCATTAGACTGGGGGTGAGCTATTGATGATATATCAAGCCGGATATGCTCACGTTGACAAAAATCTTCCATAGCTCCCTTGGAAAGGTTAGTGCCATTGTCAATGATAATGCTATGTGGAAAGCCAAAACGGAAGATCACTTTCTTCATGAACTGTACCGCCATCACTGCATCACATTTGCTCACTGGCTCGGCCTCTACCTACTTAGTAAACTTGTCAACTGCTACCAGCAGGTGAGTCTTCTTATCCTTGGATCTCTTAAAGGGCCCCACCATATCAAGCCCCCAGACTGCAAATGGCCAAGTGATGGGAATCATCCTTAACTCCTAAGCCGGAAGATGAGCTCGACGTGCAAATTTCTGACAACCGTCACACCTTCTAACCAAGTCCTCAGCATCAGCATGAGCCGTCAGCCAATAAAAACCATGACAAAAAGCTTTGGCTACCAGAGACTTTGAACCGGCATGATGCCCACAGTCCCCTTCATGGATCTCACAGAGGATCTCATAGCCTTCTTCCAGAGACACACAATGCTGAAACGCCCCTGTAACGCTGCAATGATGCAACTCTCCGTTGACAATAGTCGTTGACTTGGACCGCCGGATTATCTGTCAGGCCAAAACCTCATCCTCAGGTAACTCGCCCCGGGACATATATGCCAAATAGGCAACCGTCCAATCCGAGATAACATGAAGAGCCGCCACCAATTGAGCCTTCGGGTCAGGAATAGCCAAATCCTCCTCTGTGGGTAACTTGACCAACGGGTAATGAAGGACATCAAGAAAAACGTTGGGCGGCGCCGGTTTATGTTGAGAACCCAGCTGGCTTAAAGCATCTGCCGCTTCATTCTTCCTCCGGTCCACATGTTCAACCTGGTAATGCTTGAAATGACCAACGATAATATCCACCTCCTGTCGATAAGCCGCCATGAGTGGATCCTTAGAGTCCCAAGCGCCTGATACTTGTTGAGCTACCAAATCTGAATCACCAAAGCACATAACCCGGCTTAAATTCATCTCCTTAGCCACTCGAAGACCATGGAGTAAAGCCTCATATTCCGCTGCATTCTTAGTGCAAGGAAACATTAAACAGAGGACATAACAAAAATTATCACCTCAAGGGGAAGCTAGCACAACTCTAGCCCCCGAGACCTCCAATTGCCTGGACCCATCAAAGTGAAGAGTCCAATATGTGTTATCCGGCTTTTGCTCTAGTGTCTGCAATTCTGTCCAGTCATTGATGAAATCCACAAGTGCATGGGACTTGATTGCTGTTCGAGGCATATACTTTAACCTGTGAGGTCCAAGCTCAATGGCCCACTTGGCAACCCGGCCAATTGCTACCCTGTTTTGGATTATATCCCCCAAAGGAGCAGAGCTGATCACAGTGATGGGGTGACCCTGAAAGTACTGTTTTAGCTTCCGGCTTGCCATAAAAACTCCATACACCAGCTTATGCCAATGTGGGTATCTTTATTTGGACTCAATGAGTACCTCACTGATATAACAAACCGTCCGTTGAACCGGATATTCCTTGCATGCCTCCTTCTGCTCTACCACAATAGCCACACTGACAGCTCGGGCATTAGCAGCTACATATAACAACAGTGGCTCCCATGTACCATGATGGTCCCCTTATGACCTGGCATCTTGAGATGCAGATAAACATAATAGGGTCTTGCCATAAACTTAGCATAAGCCGGCCGTCCAAACAGAGCATGTTAAGGGCTTTTGATTTTCACCACCTCAAAGGTCAATGTCTCGGATCGGGAGTCATACTCATCTCCAAACGCAACCTCCAGAGCTATCTTACCAACCGGATATGATGACTTACCAGGCACCACACCATGAAAAATAGTGTTGGGCGGTTTAAGGTTTTTATCCGTCAACCCCATACGACGGAAGGTTTCATAATAGAGGATCTTGATGCTGCTCCCTCCGTCCATGAGCACCTTGGTGAACTTATACCCTCCAACCTGAGGTCCAACCACCAACGCCAGATGACCCGGATTATCAACCCGGGGTGGCTGATCCTCTCGAATACACACAATGGGCTTCTCAGACCAGCGCAAGTAACGGGGTATGGCCGGTTCAACAGAGTTAACTGCCCTTTTATGAAGCTTCTGATCCCGCTTACACGAACTTGTGGTGAAGACGTGGTATTGCCCGCTATTCAGCTGTTTCGGGTTACTCTGATATCCAGACTGCTGCTGCTGATTCCCCTGACCAGACTGTTGATGATAGCCCCCCCGATTGCTCTGACTGCCTTGATGACCTTGAAATCCAGAGCCTGAACCGCTACCACCGTAACCCGGTCCTGTGAACCGGATCATGGACCACCTCCCGGTCCATGGTTACCTAGAAAAAGATTTGAATTCTTGAATTCCTTCATGATATAACAATCCTTCCAGAGATGAGTAGACGGCCTCTAACGTGTACCATGCTTTGGACAGGGCTGATTCAACAGATACTCAAGATTCATGCCCGATCCTCCGGTTTGCGAGGGCGGTCTACCCTTGCGGCCCTGGGTATCGCTACAAAGTCTAGGTTGTTATCAGCCTTGCGCTTACCATTACCTCCTTGATTCGCTGCTAGGTTATGCTGCTGCCCTTTGGTGCTACTGCTCTTTTTTCCCTTTCCCGGTTTGTCATCATCAGATTCAGGGTCCTTGGTACTGTCAGAGTCAGCGTACTTAACCAGAGTGGCCATAAGTGTCCCCATGTCATTGCAATGACGTTTGAGCCTCCCTAATTTCTGCTTGAGGGGCATAAAACAACAGTTTTTCTCCAACGTCAGGACTGCCGAATTAGCATTGATCCGGTCTGAAGAACGCAATATCGTTGAAACCCGGCGCACCCAATGGGTTGTTGGTTCACCTGCTTCCTGGACACAGGAGGACAAGCCCACAATCGACATGGGTTGCTTGCACGTGTTCTTGAAATTCTGGATAAACCGGGCTTTTAACTCAGCCCATGACCCAATGGAGTTAGTTGGTAGTCCTTTCAACCACGTACGAGATGTTCCTTCTAACATCATGGTAAAAATACTTAGCACATGCAACCTCGTCAACATCCAACAGCTCCGTCGCCATCTCATAACTCTCGACCCACACATCCGGAGGTAAATCGGCCGTGTAATTGGGCACCTTACGGGGGCCCTTAAAATCCTTGGGCAACCCCGCTCTGCAGCCATCCTGGTGTTCTCGGCTGCCAGGTCTGCCTTGGCTTGAGCTATCTGATCCTTCACCTTCGCGACTTCTGCGTTATGCTGATCCTGATTCGCCGGGTTGACTTCAGCCGCCAACAGTGTTGCCAGATCGTCAAATAAATCAGACAAAACCTGAGCCGGCGGTTGCGCAGGGCCTCCTGCCCCAGCTACTGTCGCTGCTGCTGAACCGGAGATCATTGCTGCTGCGGTTGATGAATGTTGTGCTGACTAGGTACCGACCATGAAGATCGCAACTCGGCTTGGCGGATCAAAGGGGTCTGGAATACTATCGCCATCGGAACATCCCCCAAACCGGCCATCTTGCAGTTTGTACAATGACTCAGTCTCTCTGGCAGATGACTCGTCATCAGAGTAAACAACGGTTTCACAACCAGATATCGATATATCCTTAGACTCCGCTCCGTGGATGACTCCCATGAAGGTACGCTTCACGGCAGGCTGAACCCGGGTGGATCTCGCACGCTGAGCCGTTTCGATGATGTCGGTGCAGATGTCCGGCTCAAGGCACGGTTCGCCGATCTTGCCAATGAAAACGTGAATACCACCAAAGGGGACCCGATATCCATACTCAATTGAGCCGGCCTCAGGGCCCCATCCTGCATCGTCGATGTAGAGCTTGCCGCGACGACTCTTGGTCATCCGGCCCACAACGTATCCCTTGAGCCCTTCTAAGCTGCCCTCTAAGAACTTGAAACCATCGTGCGATAGCCCCACGGTGGGCACCAACTATCGTGGTTTTGTCACGGCAGATGTCCTAGTGTGAGGACTTAGTCGTGGATCCATCGCAATGTAGTTAGCTTAAAGGGGTTAAAGAGGATAAATGACGCAAGGAGTTATACTGGTTTGGCCCCTTGCGCTGAAGGTAAAAGCCTAATCTAGTTGTGATGGGATTGCTAGGGTTTCGATGACCAGGGAGCGAATACGCTTTGCCTGGCTCTCGAGTTGTTGTTTTTTCTGTCCTTGAACCACCGTCGGGTCATCCCTTTATATACACAGGTTGACAGACGGTGGTTTGCAGAATCCCGGCTGGCTCATAAACGTGTCCGGCTCGGTTTCTACCCTTTCCTATCTTATAGCACAAGTTACACACCATATGGCGGTTTATGTCTACATGCCCTAATCTGCCTTTGGGCCCTAGGCCTTTAGATCTCTATAGTAAAATGCCATGCTCCTTGTCTTCATGGGCTTCAATATGGATAACTCCTTATGGGTATAACCCGGCCCCTCCTGGGCGGTTTATACTCAGTAGTTATATCCCCAACAGGCACTCCCCTTGGCAATTGCCAAGCTTGGGGGAGTGCCCCGGTATCGTATCACCATCACACTTCTATCTTTACCATTTTTCTTAGTTTGATCCTTTTGGTAATATCTTGATCTAGTAGAATAAAGTTTTAGTATGATCTGGTTTTCAGTTTTGCTTTGTGATCCTTCTATGTAATTAATCGAGTCCATGAGCTATATATAATAAAGTTTAGTTTTAGTTGAGGGCTTTTATATCTTACTATGATCTTAAGGAAATAAAAGAGAGAATAAAAAGAAATAAAGAGTTCATATTGATCTTATGGAGAGTAATGACTTCACATATAAAGAGTATGATGAATAAAAGTTGTTGAGAGTTAACAAACATAGTTTTGGTCATCGTTGCAATTAATAGGAAGTAATAAAGAAAGAGAGGTTTTCACATATAAATATACTATCTTGGACATCTTTTATGATTGTGAGCACTCATTAAAATATGACATGCTAAAAAGTTGATGTTGGACAAGGAAGACAACGTAATGGGTTATGTTTTCTTACATTCGAAATAGATTATATTGTCATGGATCATCCAACATGTTGAGCTTGCCTTTCCCCCTCATGCTAGCCGAATTCTTTGCACCAAGTAGAGATACTACTTGTGCTTCCAAATATCCTTAAACCCAGTTTTCCCATAAGAGTCCATCATATCTGCCTATGGATTGAGTAAGATCCTTCAAGTAAGTCATCATTATTGCAAGCAATAAAAATTGCGCTCTAAATATGTATGATCTATTAGTGTGGAGAAAATAAGCTTTATACGATCTTGTGATGTGGAAGAAATAAAAGCGATGGAATGCATAATAAAGGTCCATATCACAACTGGCAATATAAGGTGACGTTCTTTTGCATTAAGATTTCGTGCATCCAACCATAAAAGCATATGACAATCTCTACTTCCCTCTGCGAAGGGCATATCTTTTATTTTTTGTCTTATACTTTATACAAGAGTCATGGTGATATTCTCCTTTCCTTTTAACATTTTATCCTTTGGCAAGCACTGTGTGTTGGAAAGATCCTAATATATGTAGCTAATTGGATGTGGGTTTTCATAAACTATTATTGTTGACATTACCCTTGAGATAAAAGGTTGGGAGGCAACACTATAAGCCCCTATCTTTCTCTGTGTCCAATTAAAGCTTCATACCCATAAGTATTGAGTGAGTGTTAGCAATTGTGAAAGACTAAATGATAGTTGAGTATCTGGACTTGCTGAAAAGCTCTTATATTGACTCTTTCCGATGTTATGATAAATTGCAATTGCTTCAATGACTGAGATTATAGTTTGTTAGTTTTCAATGAAGTTTCTGATTCATACTTTACATTCTGAATAGATTGTTACTTTAGCATAAGAAATCATATGACAATATATATATATATGTTGCTATTCTAAGAATGATCATGATGCCCTCATGTCTGTATTTTATTTTATCGACACCTCTCTCTCTAAACATGTGGACATATTTTTCGATATTGGCTTCCGCTTGAGGACAAGCGAGGTCTAAGCTTGGGGGAGTTGATACGTCCATGTTGCATCATGCTTTTATATCAATATTTATTGCATTATGGACTGTTATTACACATTATGTCACAATACTTATGCCTATTCTCTCTTACTTTACAAGGTTTACATAAAGAGGGAGAATGCCGGCAGCTAGAATTCTGGGCTACAAAAGGAGCAAATATTAGAGACCTATTCTGCACAACTCCAAACGTCCTAAAACTCCACAGAAGTCAGTTTTGGAATATATAAAAAATATTGGGCGAAGAAAGCACCAGAGGGGGCCACCCACCGTCCACGAGGGTGGGGGGCACGCCCCACCCCCTGGGCGCGCCCCCTACCTTGTGGGCCCCCTGGTAGGCCTTCGATGCCCATCTTTTGCTATGTGATGTCTTTTTCCCTGGAAAAAATAAAGAGGAAAGCTTTCGGGAGGAAGCACCGCCGTCTCGAGGCGGAACCTTGGCGGAACCAATCTAGGGCTCCGACGGAGCTGTCTGCCGGGGAAACATCCCTCCGGGAGGGGGAAATCATCACCATCGTCATCACCATCGATCCTCTCATCGGGAGGGGGTCAATCTCCATCAACGTCTTCACCAGCACCATCTCCTCTCAAACCATAGTTAATCTCTTGTATCCAATCTTTGTCTCCAAACCTCAGATTGGTACCTATGGGTTGCTAGTAGTGTTGATTACTCCTTGTAGTTGATGCTAGTTGGTTTATTCGGTGAAAGTTCATATGTTCAGATCCTTTATGCATATTAATACCCCTCTGATTATGAACATGAATATGATTTGTGAGTAGTTACATTTGTTCCTGAGGACATGGAGAAGTCTTGCTATAAGTAGTCATGTGAATTTGGTATTCGTACGATATTTTGATGAGATGTATGTTGTCTTTCCTCTAGTGGTGTTATGTGAACGTCGACTAGATGACACTTCACCATTATTTGGGCCTAGGGGAAGGAATTGGGAAGTAATAAGTAGATGATGGGTTGCTAGAGTGACAGAAGCTTAAACCCTAGTTTATGCGTTGCTTCGTAAGGGGCTGATTTGGATCCACATGTTTCATGCTATGGTTAGGTTTACCTTAATACTTATTTTATAGTTGCGGATGCTTGCAAGAGGGGTTAATCATAAGTGGGATGCTTGTCCAAGTAAGGGCAGTACCCAAGCATCGGTCCACCCACATATCAAATTATCAAAGTAACGAACGTGAATCATATGAGCATGATGAAAACTAGCTTGACGATATTTCCCATGTGTCCTCGGGTGCGTTTTCCTTTATATAAGAGTTAGTCCAGGCTTGTCCTTTTCTACAAAAAGGATTAGGCCACCTTGTTGCACCTTGTTTACTTTTTTTACTTGTTACCCGTTACAAATTACATTATCACAAAACTATCTGTTACCGATAATTTCAGTGCTTGCAGAGAATATCTTACTGAAAACTGCTTATCATTTCCTTCTGCTCCTCGTTGGGTTCGACACTCTTACTTATCGAAAGGACTATGATAGATCCCCTATACTTGTGGGTCATCAAGTCTCATACGATGCCATTTCAACGATTGTAGCACAAAAGCTCGAAATATTACAAGGTTCAAATTCCAGAGTTATATGGCTCAAATTCGAAGGTTACAAGGTTCAAACTGATATTAGAAATGAAATTCAGCTCATCAGCTGCAAACACTCATGCTAATCCACTGAACATGGATATCAGAGAGATTCAAACTAATATTACCACTTCTAAGTCTGGTTTCGGAACCTCATAATTTTTGCAAAGGGGTCAGCCAGTGAGAAGTGATGTATGGGGTTGACACGATGACTTCCGATTACTCTGTCCTCTGACATTCAAAAATGAAATTCAGCATTTTTGGAGCCTATTCCATTCTACCGTAGCCACCGGAGCTGATCAACAAACCATTCATTTTTGTGAAATAAATGTAGGGCAAACCTCATTACCTTCAGCACCCTTGCTCCAACAACAAAGAACCTGGCGAATAAAATCTCTGGCAAGGTCCCTCGGTAGGAGTTCAAAGTAATTTCTGAGAGATGCAGATCTAGGCATTCGACGTGATTGTTATATTGTATCATATTATCCACCACTGGGCCTAATCTTATCAGCAAAAGAAGAAAACGTGTTAGTGCCTACATGCAGTTTTGAACACTACTACAGACCTATTTGGTTTGCAGGATCTGTAAAATGCACTAACGCGCCATCTTCGATCTGACATGATTAACATGGGCATTTGATTACAATCTAGAAAAATGTAGCCTTCTTCACAAGAGTTTGGAGTGTTTGAGAAGTTCCCTAAGAAAACTAGTACAGATGAATCCAAAGGATAAATGCTTATGGATTGTAACAATATGGATCAAGCAACCAATATGGGGGGGGGGGCATGTATGTACTGAAATCCTCCAAAAGTATCCTTCAGAAATCATAGTACATTGTCATTGTAAACTTGGAAAAGGGTGTCACAAATTGAACTCCCTTATGGTTAACATTTAATAGGAAAGGAACATCACCATGATATATAGCTTCTCCAGGCACGGAAGGCATCTCAGGAAACTGACAACTTGCTCCAGGTTGGGGCCGATAGATTCTAGTGCCAAGATCTTCACTGTGTGCAGTTTCAGGGTCATGCTTGTCGGAATCATTTTCTGGATGACAAACGAACATACATCTTCAAAATTAGAAATGATGTTAATTTGTAGAAGGAGAGGTAGAAGGCGGCTGTTGTACCTGAACGGGTGTGGATCCAATAACAAGTTCGGAGTATTTATCAAACGAGTAGCCCACCACTGTCAATTTCGGCGCCAAAGTGACATGGATTCTTGTTGGATCTTCTTGATCAACTACAAGTAATCTCTCAAGTGCAGGTGTGTCCTCAATGACCATACCGTAGTACATGTCATGTGCTGTCTTCTTGCCGCACCAGCAACACACATAAATAGTCCAAAGAGTCATGGTGGTGATGTGGAAGCTACTGAACCGATTGATCGCCTAAAGATGAAGGTACTCGAGTGTTGTACAACCATGGAGCAGGCCCTCCATGTGACCATTTGGGAGGTAGACGACGATGAGCTCGAGGTGCTTCAGTCGTGGTAGAATAAGAGTGGGCGCGTCATTAAGGGGGGATGGCAGTTCTTGAACTTGGCGACGCGTAGTGTGGGCGAGAGGCGGAGCGCGGACGTTGGTAGTGAGCGCATATGCCCATCATCAAAAGTTAGCTCCTTGAGCTGATCTAGGGCAGGGAATTGGAACCAGTCGTCAAGATTGGCTCGGTCCTTACCGTTGGAACGGAACTTGCCCATTCTAAGGCCTCTGGTTGGGCCAAGGTAACTGTCGAGGATCTTGTAGAACGCATACAAGCTTTTGCGATAGCCATGGCAGAGCTCGTGGGTGTCGATGAGGTCGAGAGGGGTGGAGTTCCATAGGGGGCGCTACCGCCAGGAAAGGACGGTTGTCCGTGCTCCATGTTTGATTGCGAGGAGGGAGATGATGACTGTCAACATATCATCGGGGAGGCTGCTGATGAAGTCTAGGCCTGCTAGAGTCGCTTGTGGTTCTTGCTCGCCCCACCTCCGCTTGTTGGCAGCCCCATTCTCCATCTCCGAAGTCTCCTTGTCAGGGGTGCTTTTTGATAGAAGTGGGAGTATAGGGAATATTCAGTTAAAACATGGCAATAGAAAAAGGTATTGGTAACTAGAAGTTATTAGGTAGGAATATAGTAAGAAAATGGAATAACAATTGGTTGCTTAAATACTACACAATTCATTTGATATTGCTGGGTAAGTCAACATGCAGATACTTGAAAACAAAACATACTTCGAACAAATTCTGGACGGATGATATCGCAGGGAAGTTAGCATATATCTCATGATCAGGCTCTTTTATGTGCAGTGCAATTTTAGTGCCATCTTTCAGCACATAAAACTTAGAAATCTCTTTCCAATGGCCAGTGCCAAAATATGAGTCACCACGTTCATCAAGTCTTATAGTAGCAACGATTGTGAATCCATGGTTTGTGTTCAGTATGACATCCCTGCAGTCTTGATTTATGTAAAGGGAAAGATTGCGCACTACAAATTTTGTTGCATAGCAAGGGACGCGCTGCAGAAAATGGTAGGATTGTTAAAGAAAATATGGTAACATGCAAATATGGCCCCAAATTGAAAGAACTATACAGCAGTTGAAATCGAGGGACAAAGATCTATAATTAAATAGATTGGGTAAACATGATGTCATGGAAATATGAGAGTAATCGAAAGAACAATACATCATTAATTTTCCTAATAGAGAAAGAAGAGGGGGAAAATACCCTTTGACGTATATGGTGCATGTGGCACTTTTTATCCAAATGTAGCAATATTTAGTATATGTTCAGGAAAGTAGGCCATGCCAACCGATTTAGGGTGAGATTGAACATACCGTGTGCATCCTCAAGTCATATGGTATGGTGAGATGGAACTCCATGGATGTCTGGCGGAGGCCGCAAAGTCCTGATGTGTCTGTGCACTATACACTCTATGAATGAAAGAAAACCCTCAAATCAGCTCGAATAAAAATGAATTCATGGCGATTTTGCCCGGGTGATTAAAGGAGGCAGATGAACTAGGATAAGAGATGAGATAATATCTCATTAAATTAGTTACCTTGTTGTCCATGAGGAAGAACCCTCAGTGCGGCGGATTCCCCAACTGAGCGATGCTGGGTCGACCGCGAGCAGCGTTGAGAAAGTCGATGGCGATAGGCGGCGGCAAGCGGAAGTGGCGAAATGTGGTAGGGTTTGCGGGCAGCCTGGAGGTGGCGGCAGGTGTCAAGCTAAGTGGTTGCCGCCGCGATAGGCGGTGCCATGCATAGACGCGGAGGAGCTTGGCAGGTGTGAATGGGGACTGGAGGGGGTGGTGGGTGGGTTGAGGGTTTTTGTGACGTGGGAATGGTGAGGGTTTTATATTTTATTTTTTTAATTGGGTGGTGAGGGTTTTCTGTCCCACAAAGAATTTCGGAGGCAACGGTTTGCTAGAGCCAACCGTGTGTGATTGACGCAACTGGCAAAATGAAAGTCATTGCACACGGTTCCAATTTTGGGAACCGTGTGTGATTGACGTACTACCTCTGTCCTGGTTTAATGGTCCCCTTTGTAATTTGTACCAAATATTTAACTAAGAAACGTTTATGCATGTCACCAAAAATTATATCATTGAACACTATGTTCAAATACGCATCCAACGATATAATTTTTGTCGACCTGCACTAACATTTTGTTAGTTAAATCTTTGGTCAAAATTTAACACAGATTACAAAGGGGACCAATAAACCAGGATAGAGGTAGATTCCATCAACCGAACTGATTGCATCCATATCCCACATTTAGACATAAGTAAACATAGATTAAACATACTCAGACATAGATAATAAGCATACACAAGCATAGTTCAATCGTCATTAAGCATACTCAAGCGTACATAGTTTCATCCCACATCTCATCTCTTCTGCTGGCACAATCCTGAAGCTTCTCCAGGTACTCGGCGTACGCGCCGTGCGCCACCCTGCGAGAATACTTCTGCTTGAAGGAGCCAACGGCCCGTCCTCTTGCATGCTCCAGTACAATTTGATACGCGCCATGAAGCTCGTGGTTGCAAAATGGGCATCGATAGCAGCCGTCCCAGGTCCTAATATGCCTGTTATGCATTCCCACATAAAGCTCCCTCAAGATAAGCCTCTTGTACCTCCTCTGGCCATCTTCATCCTCGCTGTCCACATCGTCAGACAACACCTATACAAATAGTAGAACAAATTTGGCATCGAATCAATGTTTACATGACGTGAAGTAGGATTAGGAATTTATGGATATTTTTATACATATCCAGAGATTATGGTTCAATTTTTAAGCACAGTCGTCTATGTACAGACCAATCTTGAAGAAAATAATGGCACAAACATATATGTAGGTCATTCAAAATCAATTGTCAAGTCCTGGCTAGGAATTATTAGCACGAACACAAACCCTAGTTGGATTACTAGCAAAAATCATTTGCACAGATGGAACAACTAATCACTTATCACTTGTACCCTTCAAACAATCAATACACTACACGGATCTAACGAAACTTACTCAGATTTCATGGATTGGGAGAATAACCATAGGATTTGTATTCCAAAAGGGGGGAGGCAGGAGTAACCAGAGAAACCCTAGGATCTATTCGACACAGGGTTGTCTCTTTATTGTATGAAATGTAAGCGCCATGTAATTGCTTTACTTTATCGCTATGCGTTAGCAATAGTTGTAGAAGCAATAGTTGGCGAGACGACCCTGACGAAACGATGGAGATTAAGGTGTCGAGCTGGTGACGATGGAGATCATGACGATGCTTTGGAGATGGAGATCATAAGTACAAGATGATGATGACCATATCATGTCACATATCTTGATTACATGTGATATTTATCCTTTATGCATCTTATTTTGCTTAGAACGGCGGTAGCATTATAAGATGATCCCTTCACTAAATTTCAAGATAAAAGTGTTCTCCTCGATTATGCACCATTGCCAAAGTTCGTCGTTTCGAAGCACCTCGTGATGATCGGGTGTGATAGACTCTATGTTCTTATACAGCTGGTGTAAGACAGTTTTGCACATGCAGAATACTTGGTTTAAACTTGACGAGCCTAGCATGTACAACCATGGTCTCGAAACACCAGAGACCGAAAGGTCGAACATGAGTCATATAGTAGATATGATCAACATAGAGATGTTCACCATTGATGACTACCCCATCTCATGTGATGATCGGACATGGGTTAGTAGATTTGGATCATGTATCACTTAGATAACTTGAGGGATGTTTATTTAAGTGGGAGTTCATTAGTAATTTGATTAATTGAACTTAATTTATCATGAACTTAGTCTTAATAGTTTTGCATATCTATGTTGTAGATCAATGGCCCGAGCTACTGTTCCCCTAATTTTTAATGCATTCCTAGAGAAAGCTAAGTTGAAAGATGATGGTAGCAACTACACAGACTAGGTCCGTAACTTGAGGATTATCCTCATTGCTGCACAAAAGAATTATGTCCTTGATGCACTGCTAGGTGACACACCTGCTGCAGGAGCTACTCCAGATGTTTTGAACGCCTGACAGGCTCGACCTGATGTCTACTCAATAGTTCAGTGTGTCATGCTTTACGGCTTAGAACCGGGACTTCAAAGACGCTTTGAACGTCATGGAGCATATGAGATGTTCCAAGAGTTGAAGTTAATATTTCATGCAAATGCCCGGGTTGAGAGATATGAAGTCTCCAACAAGTTCTATAGTTGTAAGATGGAGGAGAATAGTTTTGTTAGTGAACACATACTCAAAATGTCTGGGTATCATAACCACTTGACTCAGCTCGGAGTTGATCCTCCAGTTAATAGTGCTATTGACAGAGTTCTTCAGTCACTGCCACCAAGCTACAAAGGCTTCGTGATGAACTATAATATGCAAGGGATGAAAAAAATGATTCCTGAGCTCTTCGTAATGCTTAAGGCTGCGGAGGTAGAAATCAAGAAGGAGCATTAAGTGTTGATGGTTAACAAGACCACTAGTTTCAAGTAAAAGGGCAAGGGACATAAAGGGAACCTCAAGAAGAATGGCAAGCAAGTTGCCACTCCCGGGAAGAAGCCCAAAGCTGGACCCAAGCCTGAAACTGAGTGCTTCTATTGCAAAGGGAATGGTCACTGGAAGCGGAACTGCCCCAAATACTTGGTGGATAAGAAGGATGGCAAAGTGAACAAAGGTATATTTGATATACATGTTATTGATGTGTACCTTACTAATGCTCATAGCAGCGCCTGGGTATTTGATATTGGTTCGGTTGCTCATATTTGTAACTTGAAATAGGAGCTGCGGAATAAACGAAGATTGGCTAAGGATGAGGTGACGATGCGTGTCGGGAATGGTTCCAAGGTCGATGTGATCACCGTCGGCATGCTGCCTCTACATCTACCTTCAAGATTAGTTTTAGACCTCAATAATTGTTATCTGGTGCTCGTGTTGAGCATAAACATTATATCTGGATCTTGTTTATTGCGAGATGGTTATCTCTACTATGAAAGGGGGATCGAACATCGTGATGGTTCGACCCCCTCGTGGTTCGACCACCTCGTTCGACAACCATCGCACGGTGTCCCACACGCCCGCACAAAATCCAACCCACAAGCCCAACAAACAAAGGGCAACTCATCCGATATTCAGCCCATGGACCACCAGTCAAATGAGCCAAACCACCACCAGTCAAACGAGCCAAACCCCAGGATCACGCACGCCCAGCAAACAAAAAAATAGTTCGGCAACCCATGAATGACGTCCATAGACCAAAAATCAAATCAAGCAACCCACGAACGAGGTCCATCGACCAAAAATCAAACTATCGAATGGGCTCCATCAGCCCGCCAATGCACATCGCCACGGGAGACAAAAACGCCAGTTCTTCCTCGCGTACGAGCTTGATCGACACCAGTTTTCCTCGCGCACGAGCTCCATCAATGCCAGTTCTTCCTCGTGTATGAGCTCCATCGTCCCGCCCCGCACATGCCGACGAGAAGACTAATGATACTTCAGTCACCGTTAGTCCACATCATTGTTCATGCGCGAGGCCAGCTGTGCAATCAGCACAACTGCACCGCAACCTCGGTGTGCAAACCACAACCTTCACTCGACGGCTGTTGCGAGGTGATGGTTGTTGCTGCAAAGGACGGAGATCCACCTTTGTTATGTTCAACCGTGCCCATTCATGCCCTAGGTTTGCCATCATGAAATGTTTCAACATGTAGTTACCTGCATATTACAGTAGTACTCAGATTGCATCTTTAACTTGAACTCCAACTACATTGAAAAAGCATCACAGGACAGAGGTATCTCCAACCAGTTTGTAACAACAGTTATATACCTTTGTGTCCACCGTAGTGTATGAGCTGTGTCCCTATTCTACTTGCGCTCTTCTTATTGTTGCAGTGTGTTGGAAGGCTTCGGCTTTCTTAGATTCTTACTTCTTTTTGTATAGAAGAGAAAATGATATGGTAAAGATAATATTTATTGAACAAATATCTAATCTCTACTATTAGACAACAGCAATATGCATAGGTTAAAAGACAATATCAACAACAATATGCCCAGGTTAATAGCTTTGTCATTTTCGAAAAAATAGCTTTGTCACTACCTACCCTAGAACATCATACTTTGTTAGCTCTTTTTTTTCACTATCTACATCTTATTATTGATAATATAATCATATAAAAACTGCAGGTTTAGTTCAAAACATAAAGCTTCTATAGGACACAAAGATGTCACAGGACAGAGGGCATCTCTATGATAAAGGCAAACAAGGTATGTGTATGCAAATCACTATGATAAAGTATTCAATAACCTTTCATAACTTATCCTACATTAATCTTATTAATTTTTGAATATGAGAGGACACCGAGGTCACAGACCATGAATACACACCGGCCACCATCTGCTTTTTTCATACGCGAACCAGTGGGCGCTACTTACTACAATGTTCCATCTTTCGATGATGATGACAGTGTGCCCACGCAACTTCCTCTGATGGTTCCTATATCAGGCAATCTCACGGCCTTTCAGCCAGTACCACAATTGGAAACCTCAATCGGTATCACCCCTTACACACGTTATTTTTTCACTTTGCATTTATACATTTGTTAAAACCAAAGTGGTCCACAATGGTTCTTCAGGAAATTATTCTCGTGAAGGCACTTACTATGATCATCGTGCATCACTTCGAGGAACACAGAGCAGCATTGAGCATAATATTGGTTCAGATATAGCGCTTGGACCCAACACCAAACACATTGGTCCTGAACACATTTCTTCAGAGGCAACCATTACATCAGACAAAAAACAGAAAAGGCGAGAGCAATATTTAGCACGGCAAAATAGATTAACACCTAAAGAGAAGGAGGAAATCAATGCACGCCACCGAGCAGCTAGGAGAAAAAAAACAGAGGAGGAGAGGAATGCTTGTCAAAGAGAAGGTATCGCCCTTAAACACGACATTTTTCAGCTTGCATTTATACATTTGTTAAAATGATTCTAAGGGTGCCAAAATCAAGGATATAGTTGCCAGAAAAGATTTAGTGAATAGATTCAATCTTACATTGCACATGGGTCATAAGTACATCATTCATGGTGTTACTAAACGGCCTAACTTTGAAGAACTGGAGTGATACATTCAACACACATATGAGTGTTCCTTCAGCGCAAGGACATTTGTTGAGTCTCTCTCACTTCAATTTCCAACATATCCCAAACATTTGATGCCGTTCCAAGAAGTTCAGACGTGTCCAAGAAAAAAAATTCGTAGGTATGCATTCAAGCATATAATACTTATAAACATAGAGATAATCTTGGTATATAATTTTGAGTAATGATAATTGACACAGACATAGTTGGCATAGTCGTTCATTATGATGGACATGAACACATTGGGGGGTACCCAGGTGCTGAAATATATAGAGAGGCCACCTTCATGGATATGTGGTATGTGTAGTTGGTACATAATAGTTCCAACTCTTTTATACCGAATAATCAAAATTAGTTCAAAAAGTCCTTGGCATGGTTACCATTTTAAAAAATTCCAAATTGTAGGGGCAAACTTATAGCTTTTCGGATTTGGGGTGGCAACTTGGTTCACAACTCATATATGTGGTCAACAACTGAAGGCAATGAATCTATTGTCCTTGCCACTATGCTTCGTAAGGATTGCAAATACGGTAGTCGAAGCATCTATACCAATACATGTATTGCATATTCTAAGAAAGTGTATTGTTATGTCGACCTAAATATTTTTTTGTCTTGGCAATAGGAAATCTGGAAACTTCAAATTACACCACCCTTCATTCAACCCGGATCATACTGCAGCACGCGCACTTGATGGTGAGTAGTTATGACTTATTATCAACTAAAATCAATTACTTACGATTGTTATTAACATATGTAGACAAATTTTAAATATTATTAAATGCAACATTTATAATAAATATATTTTTGCAGATATTCGCCAGAAAATAATAGGTGGGTTGATTGATTTGAAGTTTGTTCAACAATTTATTGAGTGGAGGTGGGATTTCCTAGCAAGCGGGTTGTCTACAAAGGATCCCCGACACATGATGTATACAAACAAAGCTCGGCCATGTAGTACAGATAGTAGACATTGGTTATGTCTATTACGCATGATTGTGTGTTTCAATTTGTAAGTGTAGTTATCACGTACTTGGTTTATATCTACTATGTAGGTGACTGTTTCATCATGTTTGCTTGTGTCTATGGTGTTTTAAGGGATGTGCTAATTTCATGGATGATTTAGTTATTATCTATATTTAAAAACAAGTTTGTCCATGTTCATAGATTTTGAATTACCTTTGACATTGTTTTTTTGTCAAAATATATTCTATAAAAAGCACTCATTGAAAATATCCAAGTCTGTGCTATCACTTTGTCGAGTAATCTTTTCACATCATACTTTGTATTTTATGTGTCTGTGGCAACGCACGGGCATTCAACTAGTTCATTTAAATCGGAGAATAATGGTCGTTATATTTATATGAGTAATAACTTTTATGATCATGCACCCTTGATGAATGGTCTATTCTTGTTGATTCTCGATCGTAGTGATACACATATTCATAATATTGTGGCACTGCGGTTTACGTCATATTGGTGTAAAGCACATGAAGAAACTCCATGCTGATGGACTTTTGGAATCACTTGATTATGAATCATTTGATACTTGCGTACCATGCCTCATGGGCAAGATGACTAAAACTCCGTTCTCCCGAACAATGGAGGGAACTAATGAATTATTGGAAATAATACATATCGATGTATGTGGTCTGATGAGTGTTGAAGCACGCGACGAGTATCATTATTTTCTGACCATCACAGATGATTTGAGTAGGTATGGTTATATCTGCTTGATGAAACACAAGTCTGAAACATTTGAAAAGTTCAAAGAATTTTAGAGTGAAGTGGAGAATCATCGTAACAAGAAAATAAAGTTTCTACGATCTGATCGCGGAGGTGAATATTTGAGTTATGAGTTTGGTCTTCATTTAAAACAATGTGGAATTGTTTCATAACTCACGCCACCTGGAACACCACAACATAATGGTGTATCCGGACGTCATAACCATACTTTATCAGATATGGTGCGATCTATGATGTCTCTTACCGATTTACCACTATCGTTTTGGGGTTATGCATTAGAGACAACTGCAATCACGTTAAATAAGGCAATGTCTAAATCTGTTGAGATGACACCATATGAACTGTGGTTTGGCAAGAAACCTAAGCTGTCATTTTTTAAAAGTTTGGGGATGCGACACTTATGTCAAAAGGCTACGGCCTGATAAGCTCGAACCCAAATTGGAGAAGTGTGTCTTCATAAGATACCCTAAAGAAACTATTGGGTACACCTTCTACCACAAATCCAAAGGCAAGATCTTTGTTGCTAAGAATGCATCCTTTCTAGAGAAGGAGTTTCTCTCGAAAGAAGTGAGTGGGAGGAAAGTTGAACTTGATGAGGTAATTGTACCTTCTGTCAAATTGGAAAGTAGCACATCACGGAAAACCGTTCTCGTGATGACTACACCAACTAGAGAGGAAGCAAATGATAATGATCATGAAACTTCAGATCAAGTTACTACTGAACCTCATAGGTCGACTAGGGCACGATCCACACCAGAGTGGTACAGTAATCCTGTCCTGGAAGTTATGTTATTATACCATGGCAAACCTACGAACTATGAAGAAGCTATGATGAGCCCAGATTCCGATAAATGGCTTGAGGCCGCGAAATTTGAGATAGGATCCATGTATGCGAACAAAGTATGGAATTTGGCGGACTTGCCTGATGATCGGCAAGCCATAAAAAATAAATGGATCTTCAAGAAGAAGACTGACGCTGATGGTAATGTTACTGTCTACAAGGCTTGACTTGTCGTGAAAGGTTTTCGACAAGTTGAAGGGGTTGACTGCGATTAGAGTTTCTCACCCATAGCGATGCTTAGGTCTGTCTGAATCATGTTAGCAATTGCCGCATTTTATGATTATGAAATCTGGCAAATGGACGTCAAAACTGTATTCCTTAATGGATTTCTTAGAGAATAGTTGTATATGATGCAACCAGAAGGTTTTGTTGATCCTAAAGGTGCTAACAAAGTGTACAAGCTCCAGCGATCCCTCTATGGACTGGTGCAAGCATCATGGAGTTGTAATATATACTTTGATGAGGTGATCAAAGCATATGGTTTTATACAAACTTACGGTGAAGCTTGTATTTACAAGAAAGTGAGTGGGAGCTCTGTAGCATTTCTAATTTTATATGTGGATGACATATTGTTGATTGGAAATGATATAGAATTTCTGGATAGCATAAAAGGATACTTGAATAAGAATTTTTCAATGAAATCCCTCGGTGAAGCTGCTTATATATTGGGCATCAAGATCTATCGGGATAGATCGAGACGCTTGATAGGACTTTCACAAAGCACATACCTTGACAAAGTTTTGAAGAAGTTCAAAATGGATCTGTCAAAGAAAGGGTTCTTGCCTGTGTTACAAGGTGTGAAATTGAGTCAGACTCAAAGCCCGACCACTGCAGAAGATAGAGAGAAAATGAAAGTCATTCCCTATGCTTCAGCCATAGGTTTTATCATGTATGTTATGCTGTGTACTAGACCTGATGTGTGCCTTGCAGGGAGGTACCAAAGTAATCCAGGAGTGGATCACTAGGCAGCTGTCAAGTACATTCTGATGTACCTGAAAAGGACAAGGGATATGTTTCTCGTTTATGGAGGTGACGAAGAGCTCGTCGTAAATGGTTACGTCGATGCTAACTTCGACACAGATCCGGATGACTCTAAGTCACAAACCGAATACTTATTTATATTGAATGGTGGAGCCGTCAGTTGGTGCAGTTCCAAACAGAGCGTCGTGGCAGGATCTATGTGTGAAGCGGAGTACATAGCTACTTCGGAAGGAGCACATGAAGGAGTCTAGATGAAGGAGTTCATATCCGATCTAGGTGTAATACCCAGTGCATCAGGTCCAATGAAAATATTTCTGACAACACTTGAGCAATTGCCTTGGCGAAGGAATCCAGATTTCACAAGAGAACCAAACACATCAAGAGACGCTTCAACTCCATTCGTGAAAAGGTCAAGGATGTAGACATGGAGATTTGCAAAATACATACTGATCTGAATGTGGCAGACCCGTTGACTAAGCCTCTTCCGCGAGTAAAACATGATCAGCACCAAGACTCCATGGGTGTTAGATTCATTACAAAGTAATCTATATTATTGACTCTAGTGCAAGTGGGAGACTATAGGAAATATGCCCTAGAGGCAATAATAAAGTTGTTGTTTTATATTTCCTTATTCATGATAAAGGTTATTATTCATGCTAGAATTGTATTGATCAGAAACTTAAATACATGTATGAATAAATAAAAAAATACCATGTCCCTAGTAAACCTCTACTAGACTAGCTCGTTGATTAAAGATGGTTAATGTTTCCTAACCATAGACATGTGTTGTCATTTGATAACGGGATCACATCATTAGGAGAATGATGTGATGGACAAGACCCATCTGTTAGCTTAGCACATGATCGTTCAGTTCATTGCTATTGCTTTCTTCATATCAAATACATATTCCTTCGACTATGAGATCATGCAACTCCCGGATACCGGAGGAATACCTTGTGTGCTATCAAACGTCACAATGTAACTGGGTGATCATAAAGATGCTCTACAGGTATCTCCGAAGGTGTTTGTTGAGTTGGCATGGATCGAGATTAGGATTTGTCACTCTATGTATCGGAGAGGTATCTCTGGGCCCTCTTGGTAATACACATCATAAGAAGCCTTGCAAGCAAAGTGACTAAGTAGTTAGTTACAAGATGATGTATTATGGAATGAGTAAAGAGACTTGCCGGTAACGAGACTGAATTATATGATTTGGTGATTGAATGTTGTTCAGAGTCTTGGATGAGATCACGGACATGACGAGGAGATCCGGAATGGTCTAGAGGTAAAGATTGATATATAGGACGATGATATTCGCACACTGGAAGAGTTTCAGAGTGCACTGGGTAGTCATCGGATTGCCGGAAGGGGTTCCGGGCACCCCCCCTGGGAGGTATATGGGCCAAAAGAGGGGAGCACCCTAGCCCACAAGGGGCTGGCGCACCCCCTATGGCAGCCGGCCCATGGGAGGAAGGAAGGGGGGTTTGCCCTCCCTATTCCTTCCCTCTCCCCCTTTCCTTTCCCCCTCCGGCATATATGGTAGGGGGGGTTGGCGCAGCTAGGGCAGGAGCCCAAGTAGGATTCGGCCCTACTTGGGGCGCCTCCTGGCTGCTCCCCTGTCCCCCACCTATATATATGTGGGAAGGGGCGCCAAACATAACCACGATAATCTCTTCGCCGTGAGCAGCGCCCTCTCCACAGTTGCCCTATGGAGATAGCATCACCATCACCGTCATCATGTCGTCGTGCTGCCGGAACTCATCCACTACTTGGCCGTCTTGCTGGATCAAGAAGGCAAGGATGTCACCGAGCTGAACATGTGCTGAACGTGTAGGTGTCATACATTCAGTACTCGATCTGTTGGATCGCGAAGAAGTTCGACTGCATCGACCGCGTTGATAAACGCTTCCGCTTACGGTCTATGAGGGTACGTAGACACACTCTCCCCCTTCGTTGCTATGCATCTCCATGGATAGATCTTGCGTGTGCATAGATTTTTTTTGTTTTCCATGCAATGTTTCCCAACAGTAGGGTCATGAGATCCCTGTTTGTAATAACCTGCTCTATATGGCTCTTTGGAGCCTTTTGAATAAATACTTGAGTTTGTAGAGTTATGTTGTGATGCCATGTTGTATCTACACATATCGAGCATATTGTGTGTATGTTATTGAAATGCTTTGGTATCTGTGGGATTCGACACCTATTTGTTTATTCTTGGTAGCCTTTCTTATGGGGAAATGCTCCCTGGTGCTTCCACTGAGCCATAGTAGTTCGCTACTGCTCCGGACACTTGGATTGGCCGACATGTATCCTTCTTTGTTCCTGTGTCTGTCCCTTCGGGGAAATGTCACGCGTTGTTCCTTTAATTCCTTGTAGCTTGCTACGACTTGGGTTCATACTTTGATGACCGACATGTTCAATCACTAAAAAAAAGACGCATCCGTGACACTTTTGGGCCGAATGATTTTTTTCTGTCATGCTTATGGCACTTTTATGACAATAATTGTGACAAAACCCGGTATCATCATAGATGTGGTGGGCTCCTACTTATATGACAAAATATCATGACAGAAAATGCGCTTTTCATCCTGGGCGGGCCGGAGACGCAGCTGCATGACATTCTTTGGGCCATCCATGATGGAAAAAACCATGGTAGAAGCGAGGGTGAGGAAAATATTAGGGAGTTCCCGCTTACGATGGGTGGTCGGGGCCGAGCGATGCATGGAGGTTTGTGTGTTTCTCTCGGACACGTACGCGCATGTGTGCGAGGCGTTGCGCTCTAACTGAACCCGAGTGAGGCGTTGGGCTCTAACTAAACTCGAGCAATTGCACTAGCTACGTTACTGAACCCCGATCGATTCCTTGTTGTTAACTGAACCCGAGTGATTCCTTCACTACTACTGCTAACTGAAGCTGATCGATGCTGCCTCTTGATGAATGGTGAGCGTTGTTGGGGGGGTTGGATGAACAGTTCCCGGTGGGGGTGGATGAACAGGACCCTATGGTAGTAGTGGCCGTTGCCGCTAGATGAACAAGACCCCGATTGAGCCGGTTGGGGTGGATGAACAGGACCCCGTGGAGGGCTGGATGAAGAGGACCCCGTGGAGGGCTGGTTGAACAGTAGCCGGTGGAGGGTTGGATGAACAGTAGCCCGTGGAGGGGTGGTTGAACAGAACCCCATGAAGAGGGCTGGTTGAACAGTAGCCGGTGGAGGAGCAGTGGAGGCTAGATGAACGGGAGCCTGTGGATGAACAGTCGCAGGTGGAGGCTGGAGGAGGTCGACGGTGGATGAACAGTAGCCCATGGAGGCAGTCGATGGTGGAGATGAACAGTATCCCGTGGAGTCTCGTTTTGCGGTATGCCACACTCCTCCCGATGAACAGGACCCCCGTTTCAACCGTAGCGCTCCAACACAAGTCCGTTTCCTCCGTTTTGCGGTACGCCACACCCCTCCCGATCAATAGGACCCCGTTTCGACCGTAGGAGGTCCAAGAGAAGTCTGTTTCCTCTGTTTTGCGGCACGCCAGACCCCTCCTGATGAATAGGATCCCATTTCGACCGTGGCCGGTCGAACACAAGGTGTCGTGGAATTGTCACGGCAGATGTCCTAGTGTGAGGACTTATTCATGAGGCCAACGCATCTATACGGTATCTTGAAGGGGTTGGTCGGAATTGAGAGACGCGAGGCGGATGAAGACATAAGACAAGGATTTAGACAGCTTCGGGCCCCGGGAAACATCATCCGGTAATAGCCCTACATGCCGTTTGTGGCTAGATCTCATTATGCTCAAGAGAGAGTCACCGAAAGCCGGCTCTCCTCTAGTTGTGTCTAGCCCTAGAGATTATTGTTTCTTGCTTGTCCCGTTTTGGGGAGCCCTGCCCCTCCTTATATATGTTGAAGGGGCGGCTTACCTGTAGAGTCCTAGTAGGATTAGAACTAACTTATTCTCTATTACAAGTCGGATACAAGTACGGGTCTTGCTTAAAGGAAATACTCCTCATGCCTTCCGTCTTAAACTGGCCCACAATAACATGAGTCGGCCTACTAGGCCTTGGGCCCTTGGCATCCGTCTGACCCGCCATCGGGGCCATCATTAAGTCGCCAGGCTCGTGAGTCCTCACACCAGTGAACTACTAGACCTGTGAGTCGCCAATCCTCCGGCGGGTTACGATGAAGCGCCAAGTCCGGCCGGGTCATACTTCCGGCCGGGTCATACCGCGGGGTATATCCCCGACATTAGCCCCCAGTTTAATTTGGATTTATCCATGTTAAACTAATCCTGCAAAACTCAAGAACAAATTTGACAGGTTGTGTTCCGGGTTAAATATTCTTGTAAGCCGGCACCTGAACATATTTAAGTCCTTGTCATTTCCTTGTTGATATAAATATGTCCATAACTCCATAGGAAATCTTCTTTCACTGATATGCTTCAACTTTGTCAATGCAAATAGTCTAGATACTTCTTTTTGAAAAATCTGGGTCAACATGCAACTTTAGAATCAATTTGCTGACGTTGATCTTCTTGTAAAGAAATATAGTTAGAGATAATCCACTTGAATCGGCCTCCAAAACGCCGGCTTAAAAAATATTGGTCTTGAAATACTCATCTGACTTTCAACCAGCTTGAAGATGTAACACTTGCTGGTTTATCATTACCAAAATTGCCGGATTATAAAACAGACGATGCCGGATCATGTAATTGTTGCTGATGCCGGGTTAATCTTATGATGATACCGGGTCATAACTTTACAGATTTCTTTGATAATAATATAATAGTACCTGATTTGCTCAAAACTGAGAATTTGAAGTTATTCCTCCCTTATATGCATATCACTTGTAGCCCCCAAGTGTCGGGTTGTCATGCTTGCTGCAACCTGGGACTTGTAATTGCCTTATACTCATAAAAATTTCAACCAGTGTAGCCCCCAAGGGCCGGGTTATTATGCAATAATGAGTAGGGAATTTGTAAATATGACCATGTAAATTTGAGCAGCAACGTGTAGCCCCCAAGGGCCGACTCAGCAACTGAGCTGGGACTTTGTATATGATTCATTGATAATAACATCATATGATGTAATCTCCGCCATGGGGCTGGAACCCACGTCCACAAGGTTAAGAGCTTTGTACTCTACCAACTGAATAGTAGATCTTTCAATATAATGGATTAAGGCTTGTGCACCTTGAATTTTCGACAGGAGCAATTGGTAGCCCCCAAGGGCCGGCTCTTAGAATGTGATGAGTCGGGTCTTCAATAAGTGGAAGCAAAAAATGGCTTTGCATTAGCCCCCAAGTGCCATGGTGCATGCTGGTAGTGACATGGGACTTGCATATTCGATGTAATCTCAATTTGAATAATGTAGCCCCCAAGTGCCGGGTCGTAAGCCCGCAGCGACTTGGGACTATTCCTTTCATTATAGAATAAATCATATTCGTTGATAAAATAATAGCCATTGCGCTGAAGTGACTTTTAGAACCTCAATCATAATATTAGTTACTAATAACCATAATAAAAATCCAGCCATGTTGGCTATTAAATATTTGAATAACCCGGTTTTAAAACTTCAATCATTCAATATCATAATGAAAATCCAGCCAAGTTTGGCTATTAAAAGATTCAAATACCTTATCTATTGACAAGTAAATCCGGAGTTTTAAATACCTGGTGGCTCTTGGACGATGGTGATTTAATACGCCTCCATTGTAAGCCGAAATTTTTATAACCCGGCGGCTTATAGCCTGTGATATTGAATTGTACTGCCGGCTTATGATTCCTGTGCAGTAAGGGTGATAACCCAATCTTTAGAAGCAAAAAACTTCCAAATATTTATGATTTTCATGTATGGCGACTTATCATCCAAAGTCAAGTCGGGTTAATTGAAACCACATATATGCTTCAGATATGAGCAAAAAGTCTCTAGACAAACCCAAAAGACTGTTTTCAAGAAACTTAAGTCAAACAGAGAGAAAAAGCGGGGCTTCTGATTCGAATACAATCAGTAAACCAGACCAAAGGGGTTAAGCTAGCATTCAAATACGATCATGTAGCCCCCACTGGCTTTGGCGTTGCCGATCAAGAGGGTACCGACAGCTATGTTCTCTTTGGTTTGAATACGACCTATGTTTGAACAGGAAGCCCCCAAATGACCTTGAGAGTTGTTTAACGATTCTAATTCGAATACGATCCACGTCAGACCCAAAAGGGGTTGAGCTATGATTCGAATACGATCAAGAAGCCCCCTAGTGAGTTTGGCAGTGTGCCGATCAAAAGGGTACCGACAACTATGTTCTCTTTGGTTCGAATATGACCTATGTTTGAACAGGAAGCCCCCAAGTGACCATAATAAGATAAGCCGTAAGGCAGGATACCCATGTTTGAACCGCGCATCATGGCAGCAAGTTCTCTTTTGGCAACCCTTAATTTTTTTGAGAACTCGAACTTGCGAGAGATTAATTCTTTTTGAAACTGGAAATTCTTTAAACCGGATTTGAAAGCTTTCAAAATTTTGTGGGAGACAGATTGTCCTTGAGCCGGTTGTTTGAACCGGATTTGAGAGCTTAAAAGCTTTGTAAATGACAAATTTACCTTGAGCCGGATGTGTGAACCGGATTTGAGAGCTCCAAAGCTTTGCGGGAGAGAGATGTCTCTTGAACCGGATTTTAAACCAAAATCTTTATGTTGAACAGACAATTTTCTGACGGCCTTTAAATTTTCATCAATCTGGTGGTGTCCTCCGGAACCGGGTTATCATTCCCTCCAATGACCCAGAGTTCCCGACTCATGTCATTGTAGCCCCCGAGTCTTAAGACTACTCGAGGAGTTGTCTTGAGATTCTCCATTTTTGGCCGTGATATAAACCGGTATAAGTCATTCAACAGCTCAACGATATAACTTGCCCTGCATTGGAGAACTTGCAAGCCAGAGTAATTGCTCTTTTAATATATAATATAAAAATACACTAGATGGATTTCACTGATATATTAGGTTAAAAATTATCCATCGCAGAATGATGATCACCATGGTGAAGCTGAAATCAATCTCGAGCAAGTCGGCCGCAGGAACAGACAGATGAGTCGATCGCGGTGTTGTAAGGCGGTGCGGACAAGCAAGTTTGTCCTCCTCGTTGTAAGCCGACGTGGACGCGTGAACCGACTGGGACAGCGGACAGGCGAGTCGCCCGTGGCGTTGTAAGCCGGTGCGGTTGCGAAAATCGGCCACGGTGTTGGAAACGACACGGATGCAGGCAAGTCGGCCATGGGCATGGACAATGAGTCAGTCGCGTGCGTTGATATAGCGGGGGTGGCAACTTGCGCAGGACTAGCGCTAGTGCAAAAACAATATTTTCTCATGCCTATTGTGCGACACCTTTTTGTAAGGGATAATGGTCCTGCGGAAAAATATCATAGACCAAGTAAATATTCTTTGATGAAAACAATATGTGTTAATAAAATAAATTTAGATAGATTTCACCTGATTTGTCCGTATGACAGATGATTTGTTCAACGCGGCAGAAACGACTCGGACAGACCCGCGACTCAGTATAACCCCGGCGGCTTAACACGGCAGAGGCGGCTCAACGCGGCCCCTGCGGCTCAACACAGCCCCGACGGCTCAATACAGCAGTGGCGGCTCAATACAGCAGAGGCAGCTCAATACTGATAAATATCTGGTATTTTTGTCGGACAAACGCGGACACTGACGCTGGCCAATGCCAGATGAAAAAATAGCCGCACGTACGCCTCGGCGTACGCCTGTCTCCATGTGACATTACCACCCACGTGGGTTGCTTTTGTCTTTTTCTTCTTTACCGACTAATGATTGCCCAACATTGTCTTGGAATTTGATGGGCTTAATGCACATTAGTGCGACTTGACGTATGTAGACTGCATTGCTGTGATCACTTCTAATCAGTGTAAGAGATTGGTAATCGGAGTTGCTTTGTCCAGACGCAGCGATTTACTGATAAAAATCTTGCATGTACATTAATTCGTCCTGATGCACATCAGTGACTTTTCCTCTGGTTGTCCAGTAGCAATCAAACTCGTGAATAGTACTATCAACAACAACTCCATGACACGATGGCAATGGTTGATGCCAAGACTCATTGGAACTTCTGTCGGTCTCGGGAGGCGCAACATTAGTAGTAAAAATTGACCTCTTCTTGGATTGGAATCCAGGAGTGGATTGATTTCTGTTCTGCGCTACAAGGCAACGTCTGCACCTCGGGCTTGCTGCTCCTTGTCTGATTCGAATTTGATGGTAGTTTCAGCAGGAAAACGGCAAGAATCACCAATATTCTTGGCCACGTGATGCTGCCTATTCCTTTGATTGATCGATCCATTGTGACGCACGCGCGCCGTCTATTGCCGGTTTCCGGATGGTCCTTGCGGCGATTAGCAGATCACTTTGGGATTTGTAGCAAACGTGGACGCGTGGAATAGCGTCTGATTCAGATCGCAAGGTCGTGTGCGGTGATGCACAGATGTAGCCTTAAAAATCTCTTGCTCTCAATCTTGTACATACTCAAGTAGCCGGCTGCTCGTTGACAATGTAAATCCGATCGCGCCAGTTCTTCTTCATCCGGTTAATCGTGAGCTTCTCGAAACTCTAGGATGATCCCTTCAAGAACTCAACCACCGTGCGTAAGTCCCACGGTCGGCGCCAACTGTCGTGAGTTTGTCACGGAAGATGTCCTTGTGGAAGGACTTAGTCGTGGAGTCATCGCAACGGGTTAGCTTAAAGGGGCTAAACCGGACAAGGGGACACGGAGAATTTTATACTAGTTCGGCCCCTTCGAAGAAGGTAAAAGCCTACGTCTAGTTGTGATTGGTATTGTTAGGGTTTCGAAGGCCAGGGAGCAAATCCGCTTTGTCTGGCTCTCGAGTTGTTGTCTGTCGTCCTCAAACCGCGGCCGGGTCGTCCCTTTATATACACAGGTTCATAACTGTGTCCGGCTCGGTCTCTATCCCTCTAACTTACAATACAAGTTACATAACATAGTCGGTTTACATTTATAGGCTTTAACCCACCTTTGGGCCTTGGGCCTTCGTAAAGCGCCACCATCTTCATGTCTTCATGGGCTTCTAATCTTTATGAAACTAACCCGGCTACTCCCGACCGGTTTACGTCCAGTAGTAACATCACCAACACAAGGCCATTTCCTCTGTTCTACGGTACGCCAGGCCTCGTTTTGATCGACTGTTCCGTCCAAGCCGGTTGGCTCCCGATGAACATGACGACGCAGTTTCTCCGCTCCGACCCAACCATGTACACAAGCCCTAGTCGTATGTATGCATGAGTAGGTGTTCGAGACCCCGCCCTTATGTACGTATGTGGCCATATTTACTTTATTGCACCCTGTTTATACGTACGTGTACATGCTACGTGCACGCCTCTACTACGACACGTGCCCTTCCTTACTCTGCCACGGTTCATCACTACAGCCTGAAGACAGACCGATCGACCGGTATGTACGTACACGTTCGCGACCAGAATGACAACGGTACGTACGCTTCGACCAGGTGGGTCCCGACTGTCAGGCAGTTCCTTGCGTGCGAAGATGTAGCTGGTGGATCCCAGCAGTCAGGGGGGAAACGTTTTTTTTGCGAAATACGGTGGCCCATCTGGTGGGTCCCTGCTGTCAGGTGGAGGAATCATGATTTTTCGCGTAATAAGGAGGCACTTCCTTGCTGCGGCCGTGGACCCAGCTATCAGCCTCTCCATGTACAGTACTCTTCCGATGGAAGTCGTTCCTTGACCATGTTGACCATGTCGTGCCGAGAGCACCAGGGCGGTGGAAGACGGAGAGGCCTAGGAAGGGGACGCCGTGGAGCCGAGGAAGACGCGGCAGTGGATGCCCACGCGAAGAGAAGTGCGAGGGTTCACTGGTTCGGCTATGGTGTGAGGCTGTCGTCGCCACAGAATAACAGGGAGTGTGGGTGAGTAGAGGGATGGCCTGGCCAGTAGTGGGAGTAGTAGGGGGCGGTGAGGCCTCCGCGGCATCATATCCGGCCACGGGAGGCAGGAGCACGCGGCATGACCGACGCTGATTTGGGCGGCTGGAGCAAGAAGACCAGAAGTTGAAGAAGCACTACACCCGTTGGATGGACATCGTACAGTCAATGGAGCAAGAATCATTCATATTGACTAAGTTGACATAGCCCTCCGTCCCCGTTAACTTAGTAGGCCCACAAGTCAGCCTCCCACTATGGTGGGTCCCAGCTAGCAGGGGGAGTATTCATTTTTTGTGCGTAATAAGGAGGCACTTCCTTGCGTGTGAAGATATAGCTAGTTGGTCCGAGCGGTCAGTAGGGGGAACATTTTTTCACGAAATACAAAGGCCCTTCCGTTGGGTCCCAGCTGTCAGGTGGACGAATCATTATTTTGCGCGTAATAAGGAGGCATTTCCTTGTGTGCGACCACGGACCCAGCTGTGAGCCTCTCCATGTACCTCCACTTCCGATGGGTGTCGTTCATTGACCACGTTGACCACATCGCGCCGAGAGCACCAGGGTGGTGGATGACGGCGAGGCCTAGGAAGGGAATGACATGGAGCCGGGGAATATGCGGAAGTGGATGCCCATGTTGAAGGGAGTACGAGTGCTGACTGGTCAGCTGCGCGGTGAGGCTGGCGTTGCTGGAAAATAACAGGATGTGCGGGTGGGTAGAGGGATGGCCTGGCGGCAGCACAGCCGGCCATGGGAGGAGGGAGAAGGCAGTCCCGCCGGCGCTTGTTTGGGTGGCTGGAGCAGGAAGATCAGAGATTGAAGAAGCACGGCTCTCGTTGAATGGACATCCAACAGTCACTGCTCTGTGTTGACTAAGTTGACAAAGCCTTGCGTACGTGTCAATATTTTTGTATGACAGCGTCACCATCAACCTAGTAGGCCCAGAAGTCAGCCTCCAAATCTGTAGAAAACTGCATACAACCCATTAGCTATTATTTTCAATAATTTACAGCTCATTTGCTAATTCTTAAGGATATTTTGAAGCCCATATTCTTTTTGTTAGCATTACATACCATATATTCTGGGCACTGCTAAAAATTTGAACGAAATTTTTCATATTTCGGTGGGGTCCGAACTCTTTTAATCACGGAATTTCGAGCCACGTAAAAAATAATTTTAAAAAAATTATATCAAAATAATTCTCTGCAAAAAATGAATGAAATTTAAAATATTTACTAGCAAGATGCTCGTGCATTGCACGGAACATGAAGGTGCATTTGTATGAGTAGTTTATCTTATGGGAGAAAAGGATGAACGAGAGAAGGCCGTATCTGCAAATGTTGAGAGGAGTGCGGGTAAATTGTCATAGTTTCCTTCCTATCCATTAGATATAGATCGGACGACCTATATTGCAGGATGGTAGGCATACCATCATCACCAACTATGCTTTTTATAAGAGTAGAGAAATCCAGAAAAAATGATATTGTCATGTAATTGCCGGTTGGCTTTGGTTTAAAAATGTACAGCCCATTTCTTACAACTTATAGGCCATTTTCTGGGGAAGCCCATTTCTTACTAATTACATCCCTCCTCGTCTTGAAAGATTTGTGGCCCAACAGGGCTGAGAAAAGCATGTAGGCTTCGGTTGGGTATTCTCCAAAAAAAAGAACTGGGCTAGCTATTTTCAGAAAGAGAAAATATATCAATTGGGCTCGTCATGTGCTTAAATAAAAGCTTAAGCGTGGGCTAGACAGGCCACAACCCCCGCACAACATGCAGTTGAGCTCCGTCTCTAAAACTAAAAAACAACTGGGCGAGCTGCTGCGTCCCTGGTGTTATCCGCTCGTTGTGTAATTTTCTCGTTTATTGACTACATTGACAATGGCGTGGGACCTAGTTGTCAAACAATTAATAGGAAGTTTTTTCGGCTTGTAGGAGTAATAACGAGGCACCTGCTTGCGTAATGCAATGACCCTGGTGGGTCCCTACTGTCAGCCTCTCCATGTATAGCCATCTCCTGGTTCCTCTCGGTTGTTGACAACCCCAGATGGCGGCGGGCACAGCGAGCGAACCAAGGCGGAGAACGATGGCGAGACCTTGGACGGGAACGAACCGGAGTAGTGGAAGGTGCGGCACTGTAGTGACAGGCAAAGGGGAGTACGAGGGAAATAACATGTAACTGAAGCTTACAAACAGTACAAAAGCTCAAGGATTAATTGTTCATCAAATTTAGACAAGACCCAGATTGAACATGGCAATAACGTCTAACCCAACCACTCTTTTTCGCAGTCACAAACAAACGGATCGGTCTGATCAATAAAATCAACATCCCGTGCAAAAAAAATTATTGGAGGATGACTACAAGTTGTTGTAAATACAAGCCGAGCATGTTTAGAAGCCCATTTGTCCACCTGAAACTTCTTTTTTTTTCTATTCAACATGTCCGTCCATGAGAAATCTCTTTACGAAAAACTTAAGCCACATGGACAATAGTAACCTCGCATTCAACAGGAAGAATGTGACAAAGCTTTTGCTTGCCTGGTTGGATGCATATCCATCCATCGTTATTGTCCTCAAACGAATGTCATGAGAACTGAGAAAATCCTAGTGCTTATTACGCCACCGATTGGCTATATGTTTTGCTCCATGTGGTTGTGCCTAAGTAGACATAAAGATTGAAAATAGTTAAGGTCTAAAAAAAGAGTTTGTGAAAGAGCGACAGCTGAACGGTTAATTCTAGTACAATATATACGGGCTTTCAATGTGCATGAAATCATCACCTTTATATATAAATTCTCTAGAGATCGAAAGCATCACAACAAGCCAATAATTATGTTCAGATCAAAACTAAACATTTCGATATATAAGATCTTGACAGAATCCAATAGCATTGATAGGAAATCCATGGATGTATTATTCATTGAGCATATAACATAATATTAGTACCCAAAGTGTACTCCAAGATGATATAAAACTTATGCACACAAATGAGAAATGCAGCTTATGATTACAAATGTGTAGATGATAATATATGGTACCTGAAAAAGTGAGGAGCCAAACACCAACTTCCTGAGATCATTAAACGAATCACGAATTACACCCAAGGTCTCCAGTTTGGGCGCAGAGACGACATTTATTTGGGAAGGTTTATAACAATCATCAAGGAGCAACCGTTGAAGTGAAGGGGCATCTTCGATGATGAGCTGCTGTCCTTCAAAACAAATTCCAATGCTTTTAAGGTGATGCGACTTTATTTGGAGAAAACTGATAGGGATTTCTATTTCCAAAACAAACAGCAACCGCTCCAGGGCAGGGCAACTGGAGTGGATGGTGCTATGCAGTGAGGCCTCCGACAGATAAACCACCACAAGCGAAAGTTTTTTTTAGCAGTGGGAGTCGAAGCATTTGTACCAAATCGTGTGGTAGATGGCACCAAGTGAAGGTGGCGGTGTGGAGAGAGGAGGAAAACCGCGATATGGACAATGGTGGTGTGGGCACAAATTCTTGTTGTGTTTGTGGTACGAAACTTTCATGGTAATGGTAGAACTCAAACTGCTGGAGTTTTCCGAATTCAGGGGATGTCAGCCAAGCATCCACCTTGCAGGGTATGGATAGCAGGTAGCGTGTCGGGATGCAGAGGTGTTGAACAGGGCCCTACTAGTGAGAGGAGACGATGGCTCTAAGGAGATCAAATTCAGGAAGGACAAAAATCTAATGACAGTCGAGATTGAGGGGCTCGGTGCGCCATATCGGGTGCCATCGAGTTGAGAGGACTTATGTGTGGCAACAATCCTTGGTGGGGAGAAGCTAGATGATCTCCTCGAGGATGACGTCCGGGTGATCGCTGATGCGGTCCATCAGAGATTCTACCGGTTCCTCAGATCCGGGTGGGGGGGGGCTCGCTGAGGGAGTCCTGGACTAAGGGGTCCTCGGGAGTCCGACCTATTAGACATGGGCCGGACTGATGGGCTGTGAAGATACAAAGACCGAAGACTCTACCCGTGTCCGGATGGGACTCTCCTTACCGTGGAAGGCAAGCTTGGCGTCCAAATATGAAGATTACTTTCTCTGTAACCGACCTTATGTAACGCTAGATCCCTCCGGTGTCTATATAAACCAGAGGGCTAGGTCCATAGAGATATTCTCATAATCATAGTCATGCAGGCTAGACTCTTAGGGTTTAGCCATTACGATCTCATAGTAGATCAACTCTTGTAATACTCATATTCATCAAGATCAATCAAGCATGAAGTAGGGTATTATCTCCATAGAGAGGGCCCGAACCTGGATAAACATTGTGCCCCTGTCTCCTGTTAACATCGACCTTAGACGCACAGTTCGGGACCCCCTACCCGAGATCAGCCGGTTTTGACACTGACATTGGTGCTTTCATTGAGAGTTCTGCTGTGCCGTCGTCAAAAGGTTTGATGGCTCCTTCGAACATCCACAATGACGCTGTCCAAGGGGAAGTCTTCCTCCCCGGACAGATCTTTGTATTCGGCAGCTTCGCACTGCGGGCCAACTCGCTTGGCCATCTGGAGCAGATCGAAAGCTACCCCCCTGGCCATCAGGTCAGATTTGGAAGCTTGAATTACGTCGCAGATATCCACGGAGACTTGATCTTCGACGGATCCTAGACCATGGTAGTTGCTCCCTGCCACCACGATGAACACGGTGTAAATCTGTCATCAGACCATACCTAGGAGATAGTACCTATAGCTGCTCTGGCCTCAGATCCGGAGCAGATCGCGCCATCTTAGGACGGGAAGTTCAACCCCGCCGCGGAAGCCGCAGACTCTGCGGCGTTGGATCCGCACACAGACCTAACTTCAAGTGACATCTGTGTCACCGGAACCATGGACTCGTCTCCGGCTACATGTTCCGAACCTTGTCCGTCCATGCATGTTGAGCTTGATCGGTCATCGATCATCGAATTCAGCTCCGCAGACATCTTCCGGCACTCGCCTTTGGGCGACGTGGTAAACTCGTTAAGAGCACTATCCTTGGCGGGGTATTCTCAGCCGAATTATATCCGGTTTGAACTAGAGGCTGATGACAGAGAATTTCGTTTCCCACCCACCGCCCACTTCATAGCCACTTTGACTTAACCGACATGCTCGATTATGGCTCCGAAGACATCGACGGTATAAACGACGATGCAGGAGAAGAGGAGGCCCAAAACCCACCGTTCACTAGACGATGGACGGTCACCTCCTCATATGATGTATACATGGTGGATGCACCAAAAGAAAATAGTGGCGAGGACAAAGAGAATCGAGTTGAGGATGAACCTCCTAAGATAGAACCAAAGCGTCGGCATCAGCGGCGCTGCTCTAAATCACGCCGTAGCAAAGACAGCAACACCGGCACGGGAGACGATAACACTCCAGACGGTGTCGAAGACAGAAGATCCCGATGAACAAACTGTCGAACAGGACGATTGGGAATATGGGCAAGTTAGCCCTAATGAATACGCCATAAACGAAGACTCGGAGGAAAGTAGTTATCTTCTGCTCTCTGAGGAGGAGGTGAGCCTCAGCAACGAGGATTTTATCGTACCTGAGGAACCTCTCACGCAGGAGCGCTTTAAGCGCCAGCTAATAGGCACTCCAAGGAGCCTAAAAAAGAAGCAGCGGCAACTTCAAGCTGACCAAGATCTGCTCAATGATAGATGGACCAATGTCCTAGCAGCCAAATAATACGGCCACAAGTGCCCAGCCAAAAGCTACCCAAAGCGCAAATTGCTACCTCAGTTCGATGACAAGGCACCGGAGCCCGTACCATCATCGCGCAATGCAGCTGACTGACCGCCACATGGTCGGGATAAAATGACAACTCAAGCCAAACACCAGCCCGCCCCGCCTCATCATAAAGGCAGAGATAAAACAGGTTGTGGTTATACATATGACCTTCGGCAGGACCTGGACAATAGAGCAGGACATACTAGATCGATCTACAGATCGCGAGGACGTGCCCCGACACGTGACGACGGCTATCTATCCGGACGTGACAAGCCTAGTCATGCGCGAGCCGAAAACCGCAGACGGACTCCATTGGCGCTACGTCACGATGTGGCCCGATATAGAGGCGCCGCACACCCTCTTTGCTTCACTGACGAAGTAATAGAGCATGAATTCCCAGAAGGGTTTAAACCCATGAATATTGAATCCTACGATGGAACAACTGATCCCGTGGTATGGATTGAGGATTTTCTCTCCATATCCATATGGCCCGCGGAGATGACCTCCACGCCATCAAATACCTCCCGTTAAAACTCAAAGGTCCAGCTTGGCACTGGTTAAACAGTGTGCCCGAAAACTCTATTGGCAGCTGGGAGGATTTGGAACACGCCTTCTGCGACAACTTCCAAGGTACATATGTCCGGCCACCAGATGCCATGACTTAAGCCATATAGTTCAACAGCCCGGAGAGTCAGCCAGGAAATTCTGGACTAGGTTCCTAACTAACAAGAACCAGATCGTCGACTGTCCGGATGCTGAAGCCCTAGCAGCCTTTAAACATAGCATCCGCGACGAATGGCTCGCTCGCCACCTTGGCCAAGAAAAGCCGAAGTCCATGGCAGCCCTCATGGCACTCTTGACCCGCTTTTGTGCGGGTGAAGATAGTTGGCTGGCCCGTAGCAAAAACAATGCAAGCAACGCCGGCACCTCTGAAGCCAGAAATAGCAATGATAAGTCCCGACGCAATATACACAAGCGTCAAAACAACAATGACAACACCGATGATACAACGGTCAATGCCGGATTCAGTGGATCTAAGTACGGTCAGCGGAAGAAGTCGTTCAAAAAGAACAATTCAGGCTGATCTAGCTTGGACCGCATACTCGATCGTCCGTGCCAGATCCATGGCACCCCAGACAAAACCACCCAATCATAGCAACAGAGATTGTTGGGTTTTTAAACAAGCCGGCAAGTTAAATGCCGAAATCAAGGAGAAGGGATCACAAAGCGAGGACGACGACGAGGAGCCCCGGCCACCGAACACAGGGGGACAGAAGAAGTTTCCCCCTCAGGTCAAAACGGTGAACATGATATACGCTACCCACATCCCCAAAAGGGAGCGCAAGCGCGCACTCAGGGACGTCTACGCGATAGAGCCAGTCGCCCCAAAATTTAATCCATGGTCGTCATGCCCGATCACTTTCGATTGTCGGGACCATCCGACCAGTATCCGTCACGGTGGTTCAGCGCACTGGTCCTGGACCCAATAATTGATGAGTTCCACCTGGCACGAGTCCTGATGGACGGTGGCAGCAGCCTCAACCTCCTCTATCAGGATAAAGTGCGCAAAATGGGTATTAATCCATCACGGATCAAGCCCGCAGAGACTACCTTTAAAGGAGTCATAACAGGTGTAGAGGCCCGCTGTACGGGCTCAATCACACTAGAGGTCGTCTTCGGATCTCCGGACAACTTCCGAAGCGAGGAGTTAATCTTTGATATCATCCCTTTTCGCAACGGTTATCACACACTGCTTGGGCGAACCGCATTTGCTCGGTTCAACGCGGTGCCACACTACACTTATCTCAAGCTCAAGATGCCCGGACCATGCGGTGTCATAACAGTTAATGGAAACACGGAATGCTCCCTCCGCACCGAGGAGCACACCGCTGCCTTAGCAGCAGAAGTACAGAGCGGCCTTTTCAAGCAGAACCTTAATTCAGCGGCTAAGCTCCCGGGCACTCTCAAGAGAGTCCGGACTATTCTGTAGCAGGATAGCTCAGCTCATCAAGAGCCCGACTAGCAATCCGACCTCCGTCCCAGTCCCGACCAAGTGGCGGCAATTGTACCGTGCGTACATAACTATGCACTCAAAATACCATGGGCATGGATAGAGGAATAACTAGCTTGTGATCTATAATACGGCTCGACTGCCCCGGACACACGTATTTCCATTGTTTCCTTTTTTCTCCTTTTCAGGTTTCCATTTCACAGGCCTTCCCTGACGGCTTGACCATTGATTCTTTTCGAAGGATAAATACACCAAGACGACAAGAAGTATGGAAGTACCGGGGAATTTTTAGGTGGTTTCTTTAATGAATCCTTTGCCTGTTTTCAGGACCCACACGCAGCTCTCCCTTGGTTAAGGCATATCAAATAGCCTCCCGCTTATTGCATTACTTGTATAAATGCGCTTTAACGCGTTAATGAAATGATAACGGAAACAGTTTGCGTCCCAAATTTTACAGCTTTAGCTTACTACCCTTTCTTCTTTTTCTTTCTTGATAACTTTATCAAATAGCACCCATACACTTTGGTACGTTTCAATTTGCCAGGGGCTTCATAGCGCCCCACAACATGGCAACAAAGTCCGAACACTTTTTACAGTATAGTTCGGCACCCCGAATTTAGCACTATATGCATTGGCTCCAAATCATGTCTTTGGTCAATAGTTGGGTTGCCCGGCTCCTGTGCTTGCTACCTTACATTCCGCTATATCGGCTAGGGTAGTAAAGGGAGAACTACTGCGATTGTGCCCTGGTTTACCCGGATGAGCACCTCAGTAGAGAAAGCCGAAAACTGACTGTCATGATGCGGCGAGAGTCGGTCAGCTCTTCGGAGGTCTCAAATCTTTAGAGATTTTTTTGCATTACGCGAGGGATCGATACTTACCCGATTAGGTGTTTACATCATCCTAGTTCGGATACTAGGGGCTGCGCCTATATTTTTATTGTCAAACTCCTATGGCTAAGTGAGGATGCTAAAGTCGCATAGTCCGATTGCCTGGTTTGTCGTGCTAAACACCTCCTTCAAGGACCAAACAATTGGATCAAGAGTGTTTAGATTACATCCGGAACACCCACGTACTACCTACGTGGGGGCAGAAGCCGACGACTGGCCAACTCTCAGATTTCACGCGACACGGCCACACAGGAGGTGAATTTTTTTAAATAACAAACATTATATTACATAACGAATTTGTTTCATCATACAAGGCAGAGACAACATGAATGCATTCACTCGAAAATAATGTCTTGCGCACATTGCGTTGCCACAATACGAGACCCCTCCAGGACGTCTTCAAAGTACCGCTCATCCTTACAGTGCTCCTTGCCCTCTGGCGGTCCCCCAGTCGTAAGCTTGACGGCGTCCATCTTCGCCCACCACACCTTGACGTGGGCGAAGGCCATGCACGCGCCCTTGATGCAGACCGTCCGCTTGACGACGTCCAGCCGAGGGAAAGCATTCACCAGTCGCTTCACGAGCCTGAAGTAGCTGCCGGGCATAGCTTCGGCAGGCCACATCCGGATTATTAAATCCTTCATGGCCAGTTCGGCCACCCTATGCATCTCGACCAACTATTTTAGCTGATCGCTAAAGGGCACTGGATGTTCTGGTGCAAGATATTGCAATGAGAACAGCTTCTCCGTTGAGCTCCCTTCTTCGGCTCGGAAGAACTCCGTAGCGTCCGACACACTGCGCGGCAGATCTGCAAACGCCCCTAGAGAACTCTAAATTCGGGTTAGTAAGAGATACTTCTTCTTCACATACTTGCTTTGCATACTAAATGCCTTACCCGCCGCGATTTTCCTGGCCTCCTGGATCTCCTCGAGGACGCCCTGGGCCTCAACCCGGGCCTCATTCGCACTTTGGCGAGCCTCAGCGAGTTCGGTCTCTTGAGCCGAAATGTCACGCTCCGAGGATTCGCGTTTCTTCACTGCATCCTGGAGCTGTTGCTGGACCTCATCAAGCCTGGCCTTGTGCTTCTCACGGGCGGCTTTTTGCTTGATAGCTCTCTCCTCAGCCTTGGCTAAGGCCTGTTTAAGGACCTCGACCTCGGTCGCAGCTCCTACACATATCATGGCACTACAGTCAATACACATCATTTATTCTTTCCGAATATACAACAAGTCATTACATACCTTGCTTGTCTTCTAGCTGCTTCCTCGCTTGGCCGAGCTCCTGATCGGCCCGCTCCAGTCTCTGCTTTAGTCCGAAGACTTTGGCAGTGTGTGAGATCGCGGCCAGCAACGACGCCTGCTTATTCATATAATACATTTAGTTAGTTACCTGTGAAAATAAATTGATCCTCTGTCCGGCTCTTCTTTCCGAACACCAGACAGTGTCTCAGGGGCTACTGTTTATATTAGGACGTTTTCTTTTGTGTCGCTTACCTCAAAGCCTGTCAGCAGGCTGCCGCAGGCTTCGGTCATTCCGCTTTTGACAGACTGAACCCTCTCAGTCACCGTACCCATAAGGATACGGTGTTCATCCACAATGGAAGCGCATTGTAGCGCTTCCAGTAGATTATCGGTGCCTATAGTTGGACAGAGGTCACCGATGGAATAGGCACACCCCCTTCTTTCGAAGGAGGTTGCTCGCCAGATTCTGGAGCCGTATAGGTCTCCGGACTTGTATTCGGCTGGGGGCCGAATTGAGCAAGGCCCCCATCCCCAGTCCCCCTGGGGGTCTGCTCCCATGTGTCCGGCAGCCGATGTTCCGCCCTCAGGCGTCACCCTGGTGGCCTCCTGAACCTCTCCCTGGCCTGGGATGGTCCTTTGGGACAACACCTCGTCGTCGCCCTTGGCCGTGGGAGAGTGAGCGGCCGGCGGTGACTCGCTGGCCATCGCCTTCGAATCCAACGAACCTCTTGATGAGGATCGCTAGGAGCTGTCGTGGGCCGGACTGCAATGGCATCATTTAAACATATTAATATCATGAAGCAAGAGAGGCCGGATGTATGGACATATGTGGGTTTTTAGTACTTACGACATGACCAGGGGCTTGTTTCGGGGGCGTCGCTCCGGGCTGCTGTCGACGTCCCACGCGGTGTTATCCGCAAGGGGACCCTTCCCCCTATTGGGCGCCTCCGCCTCCAGATTTGTGGAGGCCACCCTCTTCTTCCACCCCCATCAAGGGGAGAGGTGATTTATTCCTCCTCCTCGTCATCGTCTTTGGCGGCGGAGGAGACAGGCTTGTCTTTGGACGACACGTTCGTAGATCCCTTGCGGCGGAGGCCACTCCGGACCCCCTTGGCCTTCTTCTTGGCCTTCTTCTCCGGCGCCTTATAGGGCGCCGGCACCAGCATCTTTGCCAGGAGCGGGATGACTGGTTCCTTGGGAAGCGGAGCCGAACATTGAATCCGCTCCGCCCTCTCCGTCCATACCTGAAATAAAATAAAGTAGTTATCCTCCGTGAAACAAGCAAGTAGAGGATGTGTCTGGAGACGTGAAAGGCTTACCGCATTGGCAGAATGGGTAATATCGTGCCCGCGGTTCGAGTCTATGGCTGGCGGCGTCTCGTTGCCCTTAAAGAGCAACTTACAGGCTTAGTGAGTGGTTCCGAAGAGCCTTTCCAAGGTTTGGTGCTTCTTCGGGTTGAATTCCCATAAGGGGCAGCTTCGGCTTTGGCATGGGAGGATCTGGCGAACCAGCATCACCTGGATTATGTCGACGAGCTTGATGTCTTTATCGACCATGCTTTGAATGCGTGTTTGCAGTGCTATCAGCTCGTCCGACGAAGACCAATTTGGGCCCTTCTCTATCCAGGAGGTGAGCCGCATTGGAGCTTCGGAGTTGAATTTGGAAGCCGCAGCCTAGGTGGCGTCACGGGGCTCTGTGATGTAGAACCACAGTTTCTGCCCCTCCTTGACGGTGTCCAAAAAAGTACCTTTGGGCCATGTGACATTGGGCATCTTGCTCACCATGGCGTGCTGGCCATCCACCACCTTCGGCTTCACGTTGAAGATCTTGAGCCATAGTCCGAAGTGGGGTTGGATGCGGAGGAAGGCCTCGCACACGACAATGAATGCCGAGATGTTGAGGAAAGAGTTAGGGTCTAGGTCATGGAAATCTAGCCCGTAATAGAACATAAGCCCGCGGACGAAAGGATGGAGAGGAAACCCTAACTCGCGGACGAAATGAGGGATGAACACCACCCTCTCGTTGGGCTTCGGGGTGGGGACGATTTACCCCTTGGCTGGAAGCCGGTGGGCGATTTCTTTCGCCAGATACCCGACCTCCCAAAGCTTGGTGATGTCCTTCTCCCCAACGGAGGAGGCCATCCACTTGCCTTGCCCTCCAGATCCAGACATTGTTGAGTGCTTCCTTGAGGCGGAAAGAATGAGGACTTGGACGCTGGAGCTCGAGAATGGAAGAACAGAGAAAGAGAGAAGGCATGGGTGAAGAAAGGGAATCTTTATCTCCTTATAAAGGCAGTGAATATCAAGTGCCTCCCCACTCGCCTTAAAACTCGCCTGTTCCAAGGGCTATGTAAACGACACGGTTATATTACCCACGCCCGTATTGATGAGAATCCCACAATAAGGGGACACGATCTCTGCTTCGACAAGACGTGCCTATTAAAACCGCATCTCGAGACGTGGAACGGCAGACGAAAAATGGTTCGAAATGATGACCAAGCAGACGTGATGTCACATTACAAAATGTTATTAGCGGATTGGACTCGTGCAATATTATATTCTCTGCGGTCGTGTATGGTGCTTGTGTTCCAGATCCGGACACATTCATTATGTCCGAATACTATCTTGGAGTATTCGAAAAGGGTAACCCGCCTTGCAATGTCGAAGACAATTTGCGCGCCGGACACCTCGTCATTGAAGCCTGGTTCAGGGGCTACTGAGGGAGTCCTGGACTAAGGGGTCATCCAGCGTCCTACCTATTAGACATGGGCAGACTGATGGGCTTTGAACATACAAAGACCGAAGACTCTACCCGTGTCTGGATGGGACTCTCCTTGACGTGGATGGCGAGCTTGGCGTCCAAATATGAAGATTCCTTTCTCTGTAACCGACCTTATGTAACCCTAGAGACCTCCGATGTCTATATAAACCGGAGGGCTAGGTCCGTAAAGATATTATCTGTAACATCCCAAAATTCTAAATTTTGGAATGTTATAACAAATAGATTGATTGATTGATTGTTTGATTGTTGTGTGATAGATTGAGTGAAGTTTGAAACTTTTTGAAAGTTAAATGAGAGGGAATAAAAGGACTTTCCCAAACTTTCACCTTTTGCATTTTGATCTTCGTGAATTCAAATTCTTTTCAAATACAAAACCCTCGAGAGAAGATGACATGACTTCTTCCATTTAAATAAATGAAAAGGGTTTTGAAAAGATTTGAATTTCATTTGGAAATGTTTTTAATTCAGAAACTTCAAGCAACTCAATGATTTTCATGAGAGAAGACAAAATGAATTCTTCAAATTATGAAATATGAGTTGGGAGTTTAAAAGGATCAAAATTTAAAATCCTTTTGAAATTATTTTCAATTTGGAGTTATTTGGGTTTTATTCAAATTATTTTTCTCCAAAAATAAAATATACGGAAAATAGGGTAACATGATTCCCTACATCAGAAAATTGGAGAGAAATAAATTTGAATTAATTTTGGTATTTTTATAATGATTTTTATTGGATTTTATTAGACTAGTAGCACTCTTTGAATTATCTGAATTTGTGTGGATTTTATGTGACTCAAGAAAAAAGTTCATGCTGTAGAAAAAAAAATTCTGCAAATTTTGGTATATTATATGCCTATAGTTTGTTTTTATTTCTTATCGTTTTATTATTTCTTTTGTTTGTTAAACGTTTTTTTAAGAAAAAAACCTTCCCCGACTGGGCCAGCCCAGCCAACCCAGCCAGGCCGCGGCCCAGCCCACCTCCGCGCCCGTCCCCGAGCTCCCGCGGGACTACACACGCCGCACGCCGCCGCGCCGCCATAGACGCCGTCCCCGCCTCGGATTCCTCCTCGCCGCCTCTCCCTTGCCCCTCCTCCATGCCTCTCGCATCCTCTCCCTCCTTAAATAGCGGAGCACCAGGCCCCCTCTCCGCGACGCCGCCGCATCCCGCATCGTCGCCCCGCGTCATCTGCAGCCGCTGCTCACCGCCGCCAACCGCTCTGCCGCCGCCCTTGCGCCGCCCTCCATAGCCGTAGATCGTCATCGCGCGCCGCGCCTCGCATCGCCGCTGCTTCCGCCGCCCCGCGCGGCGATCGCCGCCGTCTCCGCCCATCGCCGCCGACCCTGGAGCCACCGCCCGATCCAAACCACCGCCTCGCCGGAGTCCGCAGTCGCCGAAGATCCACCGCCGGTTTTTTGCCAAAAACCGCCCGAACCGGTATAAAACCGCCCCAGTCCAGTTTATTTTCCTTTAGGTTTTCTTCGATTTTCTTTTAGTCAGTTTATTATTTAGTTAGGTTAAATAGCGAACGTTCACTAGTTAAACCTCTGTAGTGGACGAATTCGTCGCTTATGCTTCTGTAGTGAACGTTCGTTCGATAGGATTTTTTCTTTTTATTTTAGATTTCGACCAGGGACCCATCCGTGAATATTATATTTACAGATTAGTCCCTGTACTTTAATCAATCACATCTTTTTACTCGTTTATCCAAATTCAATGAAACCAACGCCCACTTCTTCGTTATGATCCCCTCTATCCCGTAATCAAACTCAAACATGTTTTTTTAAAGTTTAAAATTTGAATTAGACCAGATTTAGATTCAAACTTCGTTTGATCATAACTTGAGTTTCGTAGCTCCGTTTGAGTTGATTCTTTTTGCCAATCGAAGCTCTTGACCTAAACTTTTTGATAAGGCCAAATTCACATAATTTTTGTACTGTTAGGAATTGTTTTATGTTGCAAGAGTTATTTGCTTGGTTTTGATGTTTTCCGAACTGTCTTCTTCGTTCTTTCCGATCTTCAGAGTGATTGCTTATGTGTGGTTACTATTGCTTGCTTACGATAGATTGACCGGAGTGTGACGAGTAGGACTATCAAGAGTGTTGAGTGCGGATCATATTCATCAACAGTACAAGCAAGTTCAGACTTTGATCATATCCCCTTCATACCTAGTTTTTATGCATTAGTTTCACCCCTCAAACATTGCATGATTAAGATGTCATTTAACATGTGTGGGATGGGAAGTAGTTGATGAGGTAGGAACCTATTGCCCTGTTATATCAAACCTTGGGAGTTACTATTATGTTATGCTTATATTGCCATGCTATGCTCGTAGACGTGGATTGGGTTTGAGAGTATTCATGACAGATGTGAGATTGTTAATTAATGGTTTACTTAAGGTGCCAACTTTAACACACATCTGGGTGGATTGAGGCACCTGGGTATTCCAGCGGTTGCCTGTTTAGGCACCTGGGTATTCCAGTGATTGTCTGTTTTTCTTTATGGACCGCCAACCAGGGTCAAAGGGATCATGAGATTATTCATACTAGAAACTTCCGTGCACAGCCGCACGCTACTATGGGCTCTAGCATAGTTGACTAAGTCGTGCGAACTCTTACAGTGGTAGACTAGCAGATGTAGGGGATGTAGGTTGGTACGGGCTACCCGTTCATAAGGTGCTAGCGCTTCTGAAAGACTATGTCTCGGTCATCCGTTTCTCAAACACCATGTAGTGCGAGAAATCTAACGGAGGAGATCAAGTCTTGTGGGGAAAAGTTGGCAAACCTCTGCAGAGTGTATAAACTAATCATGGTTAGCCGTGTCCCCGGTTATGGACAACTTGAGTATCTAGTACTTGGATTATCATGTGAATCTCATCATGTGACTTTAAGTAATTTTGTTGGGTTTTAATGATGATGCTTAATTGGGATTGAGAGGGTGTCTACACTCTCAATGTTTAACAACCACCATGATAGTTAAATAAAATTTATTCCTTTGCAGTAGGGAAAAATTGGCTTTTCACAAAAAACCTTATACCATAGAGCTTTTCCACCATCCATATATGCATGTAGTGATAGCCATTGTTCATCATTCTCTATGGTGTGAATTTGCCAGTACATTCAATGTACTGACCCTTTGTGGCTGCAACGTCTCATGTTGCAGGACTTCTTACGACGAGTAAGTGATACGTTAGGGTTACAATTTCTACACTCAACTTTGCCGTTGGTGTTGATGGGAATCCACAACCTTTGTTACTTCCACTATTTGGATTGAGGTAATAGTATTTACGTAATTTTATACATGTGATTTACCTCTGTTATAAATCCTCGAGTACTGTGTGTGTCAGCATACCGATCCAGGGATGACAGTTAAGCACAGAGGCTTGACCGTCTGAGGTCGGGTCGCTACAAGATGGTATCAGAGCACATGTTGACTGTAGGACGTGATCCTAGAAACTGGCAGGCCCATAGGAAAGATTTTTCTCTACAACTTCATTTTCAAAAGGATCTTTTACCTCTCTTCTCTTCTAAGCTTATTAAAAATATCCCCTTTTAGTGAGACCATACCCCATTTTCCCTTTTGACCACACGAAGATTCGACTAATGAGACCACTCCAAGAAGTACAAGATATCGGACAACCGAGACCATTCGGAATGAAGAGGATTTTACCATACATTATGATAATGGAAACTAAAGTGGTTGAATACTCCGAAGACTAGGAGAATTTGAAGGCTCTGAAGAATTTCCAGATTTGTATGACATATTAAGACTCCCCTGATGGAACTTGACAGACTATGGAAGTTGTCAATACCCGAGATCAAGGTGTATCGGAGAAAGACCGGAGCATGGAGAATTAGAAACTCAAAGTTCTGTCAAGAAAACCCTAAGGCAGGAGATATCAACTATGGAAGATAGCTCCTGGCAATATCAAGGGCAGAAACACGGTTATCCGTGATGTCATCGCCCGCTGATGCTATTTTCACCGTGCTGAGTTAAGCATGCATATGCATGGAAGGATTGGATGGTAGAAGGCTGATGGAGCACCTATCAGCAAATGATGAAGTTTTAACCTTAGTCGGTATATCACCAGGATCTGGAGTAGTACATCAAGAAGTTTTAGATGGAGCTCCAGGAAGCCGCGTTAGACAAGGAAGCGTTTCGTGAAGAACTCAGGAACCAGAAGCTGAAAGTAGCCAAGCTGGAGGAGCTACAACCACGAGATACCGGAGATTTGTCAGGAACTGAAGGACAGTGGGACCATGGCTCATGCCAAGGATGTTGAAACCCAGAAGTTTGGAACGCAACTCCAGAATATTAAAGGACATTACGAGAGACTTCACGGTAACAGAAATGATCTGGCAAAAGAACTTGAGAAGGACAAGCATGATAGGAAGAAGCCACCAGAGACATGAATAAGACTTGAGGAGTTTAATGACTTTGAAGATTTATTGACCTTTAGAAGACCAAACCCCTGTTATATGCTTACGTTAGATGCGACGTTTGTGAGCTGTCATTTGTTTGTTGTTTTTCCGACAGCCACAATAAAATCTGTCCTTTTAAAACTGTTGTTTGCATTGTGTGTATCCCTCTCGATCTCTCTTATCTCACCCCAAACCCATGGACCCAATAGAGGATGAATGAAGATGAGCTTATATTTTCTGGACCAATGAGTCAATTGGACACGGACCAATGGATTCAGAACATGGAGGATCACATGAAGAATAACCCTATAGTTGGAAATGATATGACCCAGCATGCTCTTCAGTGCTTTGAAAGAGGTGCTGCTACTTGGTGGAGGATGTACCAAACCATGAATGGATGGCAAGGAGTAACCACTTGGAGAGAATTAAAGTTGACTCTGCAAAGATCGCATCTTGTGCCCCAGAAGTTGAAGCCTTATGGAAAGAATATGAAGAAACCTTGTGCATGCAAGATTTGTGGAGAAATAGGACACACCCATAAAGAACACAAGGATGAATGCCCTAATTGGGAAGAAAGTCACCCAGTTGAAGAATGCCCCACTAGGCAGATTATTTGTTTCTTGTGTGAAGGGACTACCCACTATCCTGCTCAGTGTCACATTTACCCCATGGTACAACGAACCATCCAGCAAAAGAAAGAAGTAATGAAAGGAGCCCTCATGGAAATTTTAGAAGAAACTTTGATGAAGGAAGAGGTGGAGGACACACCTAAAGAAGACCCGAGTAAACCCTGCACTAAGTCTTGCTATTCATGTGGAGAAGAAGGACACATCTCCCAAAATTGTTTGAATGGGGATCTAGTAGAATTCCCGACAGAGGAAGTAGAATATGACCCACAGGAAATAGAAGCCATGATTGGAATGGAAAAGTCCAGAAAGAGAAGTAGATTGGATTCCAGGAAGGATCTGAGTGATATCACCTGTTATAGGTGCAAGGAGTCAGGGCACTACCTCAGCAATTGCCCAAAAAGGAAGCCAGGGACCAAAGAAGGCTATATAATCACAAGGAAACCTCGGGAGTTGTCAGAAGTAATATGTTTTCGTTGTAATGAAGAAGGGCACTTTGCCAGGGATTGTCCCAAGGAGAAGGAGACTTGTGATAATTAGTTGTGTCTGTGAGAAGTAATGTAGTAGTAGTAGTAGAAGTAGTGGGAACAACTCTTTTGTATCAAGGTGTTGAGTTGAGACATGTAATGGAAAAGCGAGAGATTGTAATCATTGGAGAATGAATAAAGTTAGCATCGTTGGTACTGATATGGATTTTATGAGTTGTTACTCTATGAATAAGATTTTTGACCATTTTCAAGGATATGAAAAATATGGTCTATGGATGAATTTGTGCATTTCAAGGGTGGTAGTACCCTGTAAGAACTGTTGACCCCTGGAAAAGATAAGGATACTCCACTGAGTGGATTTCAGACAAAATGAATACGAGTTTTGTCTCGACATGTGTGATACCCCAAGAGTGTGTGGGATGAAGTTGGAAACCGTCAGTTGTTTGGACCAAATGTGATCAAGGAGTCAGAAGAGAATGTTAAGTTTGTTCGAGATAGACTGAATGTAGCTCAGTCCGGGCAGAAGAGTTATGCAGACTCAAACACTCAAGGAGGTAGTCTATGAAATTGGAGACAGAGCATGTCTTCGTGTGTCCCCTTTGCGAGGAGTTAAACAATTTGGAGTTAAGGGACAGTTAGCCCCGAGATTTGTAGGACCATACCGAGTTTTGGAGCGTATGGGAGAAGTGGCCAACAAGTTGGAATCACCAAAGGACTGTTAGGGTTTCATGATGTGTTTTATGTTTCCCAGTTGAAGAAGTGCCATGCAGAGATGGCCAATATTCCCCTGTAAGGATGCTTGACCCTGGAAAGGATAAATGATGTTCCACGAAGTGGAGTATGGATTTCATAAGTATAAATTTTTATCTCGGTATGTGGGATATCCCATGAGGATGAAGAGATAAATTACTATTGGATATATAGGAGGTAATATTGGTAATAAGGAGCAGTTGTAACTCCATGATGAGTCTGAGTAATCATGTCCTAGTTTGGTGCCAATAGAAGGAAGGAGTACAGTACAATTGGATGGATTTAAGAATACTAGGAAGTTGGAAGTTGGAATAATGATCAGTTGCCCCCGATGATGAGTTCAAGGTTTACAAGTGATGAGATGGGCCATAACCCACAGGCCCCAGGACCTGCCAAGGAGCAAGCACACTCTTGCTGAAGGAAAAACCCTGGAAGAAGTTACGTTTATCGGCAAACGATCTTATAGGAGTTTACGCAAAACCTAAGAGTTGTGAGGAAACGATAGATGTTTGTTTGGCTTGCAGAATCAATGGATTCATCCGAACTTGGTCCGTCGACAAGAGAAATTCTGCAATGCTTGTGAGGATGATCGAGAGTTAGAATGAGAGATTCGCTAAACTGTATACATGGTAATGATTTGGGTGCGGGATGGATTGATCACCATACCGACTTACTCTTATTATTCGCCTTGATATATGGGATGGTAAATCTGAGTGACTTACCTATAGTAGACCGCCGACGATCAAAACCTTGTTTAAGCCTTAGAATGGTATAGGTATTTTTCCCTTGTACAAGGCAGCTTTGCCAACCGTAGGTTATACGGTGAGGTTCAACCCAGACTCATTTCCTGCAGGAGAAACCATAAATTGTTGACCACCATGAGATATCGATAGTTGTTTAGTATTGGCGCCAGACCCGTCAGCTAAGAAGACCCAGTCTCGGAATAACCTTACCAAGATGAAAGGACAAAAGAATTGAGGAAAAGGTTATGCCGTTACAAGAAGAGCCCAGAGAAGGAATTATACTAAAGATTTGAGAAGACCGGCTTGTCAAGAACAAGGATGGAGTATATGAGTATTGATGGGACTGTAACGATGTTTCTAAGGGTGGTATCACCCCAGACCCCCTGAGATGATCGATGGATTTTGAGAAGACCCCGAACCTAACATATTTCTTTCTAGCCTCTCCGAATCTCGGGGACGAGATTCATTTTAAGGGTGGTAGGTTTGTAACATCCCAAAATTCTAAATTTTGGAATGTTATAACAAATAGATAGATTGATTGATTGTTTGATTGTTGTGTGATTGATTGAGTGAAATTCGAAACTTTTTGAAAGTTAAATGAGAGGGAATAAAAGGACTTTCCCAAACTTTCACCTTTTGCATTTTGATCTCTGTGAATTCAAATTTTTTCAAATACAAAACCCTCGAGAGAAGATGACATGACTTCTTCCATTTAAATAAATGAAAAGGGTTTTGAAAGATTTGAATTTTATTTGGAAATATTTTTAATTCAGAAACTTCAAGCAACTCAATGATTTTCATGAGAGAAGATAAAATGACTTCTTCAAATTATGAAATATGAGTTGGGAGTTTAAAAGGATCAAAATTCAAAATCCTTTTGAAATTATTTTCAATTTGGAGTTATTTGGGTTTTATTAAAATTATTTTTCTCCAAAAATAAACTATACGGAAAATAGGGTAACATGATTCCCTACATCAGAAAATTGGAGAGAAATAAATTTGAATTAATTTTGGTATTTTTATAATGATTTTTTTTGGATTTTTTTAGACCAGTATCACTCTTTGAATTATCTGAATTCGTGTGGAATTTATGTGACTCAAGAAAAATGTTCATGCTATAGAAAATCTTTTTCTACAAATTTTGGTATATTATATGCCTATAGTTTGTTTTTATTTATTATAGTTTTATTATTTCTTTTGTCTGTTAAACATTTTTTTAAAGAAAAAAAAACCTTCCCCGACTGGGCCGGCCTAGCCAACCCAGCCAGGCCGCGGCCCAGCCCACCTCCGTGCCCGTCCCCGAGCTCCCGCGGGACTCGGCACGTCGCACGCCGCCGCGCCACCATGGATGCCGTCCCCGCCTCGGATTCCTCCTCGCCGCCTCTCCCTTGCCCCTCCTCCACGCCTCTCGCATCCTCTCCCTCCTTAAATAGCGGAGCACCGGGCCCCCTCCTCGCTCCGCCGCCGCCGCATCCTGCATCGCCGCCCCGCGTCATCTGTAGCCGCTGCTCGCCGCCACCAACCGCTCCGCCGCCGCCCTTGCGCCGCCCTCCGCAGCCGTAGATCGCCGCCGCGCGCCGCGCCTCGCGTCGCCGCTGCTTCCGCCGCCCCCGCGCAGCGATCGTCGCCGTCTCCGCCCATCGCCGCCGACCCCAGAGCCGCCGCCTGATCCAAACCACCGCCTCGCCGGAGTCCGCAGTCGCCGGAGATCCGCCGCCAGTTTTTCGCCAAAAACCGCCCGAACCGGTATAAAACTGCCCCGGTCCAGTTTATTTTCCTTTAGGTTTTCTTCGGTTTTTCTTTTAGTCGGTTTATTATTTAGTTAGGTTAAATAACGAACGTTCGCTAGTTAAACCTCTGTAGTGGACGAATTTGTCGCTTATGCTTCTGTAGCAAACGTTCGTTCGATAGGATTTTTTTCTTTTTATTTTAGATTTCGGCCAGGGACCCATCCGTGAATATTATATTTATAGATTAGTCCCTGTACTTCAATCTATCACATCTTTTTACTCGTTTATCCAAATTCAACGAAACCAACACCCACTTCTTTGTTATGATCCCCTCTATCCCGTAATCCAAATCAAACATATTTTTTTTGAAAGTTTAAAATTCGAATTAGACCAGATTTAGATTCAAACTTCATTTGATCATAACTTGAGTTTCGTAGCTCCATTTGAGTTGATTCTTTTTGCCAATCGAAGCTCTTGACCTAAACTTTCTGATAAGGCCAAATTCACATAATTTTGGTGCTGTTAGAAATTGTTTTATGTTGCAAAAGTTATTTGCTTGGTTTTGATGTTTTCCGAACTGTCTTCTTCGTTCTTCCCGATCTTCTGAGTGATTGCTTATGTGTGGTTACTATTGCTTGCTTACGATAGATTGACTGGAGTGTGACGAGTAGAACTATCAAGAGAGTTGAGTGTGAATCATCTTCATCAACAGTACAGGCAAGTTCACACTTTGATCATATCCCCTTCATACCCAGTTTTTATGCATTAGTTTCACCCCTCAAACATTGCATGATTAGGATGTCATTTAATATGTGGGATGGGAAGTAGTTGATGAGGTAGGAACCTATTGCCCTGTTATATCAAACCTTGGGAGTTACTATTACATTATGCTTATATTGCCATGCTATGCTCGTAGACGTGGATTGGGTTTGAGAGTATTCATGACAGATGTGAGATTGTTAATTAATGGTTTACTTAAGGTGGAAACTTTAACACACATCTGGGTGGATTGAGGCACCTGGGTATTCTAGCGATTGCCTGTTTAGGCACCTGGGTATTCCAGCGATTGCCTGTTTTTCTTTATGGACCGCCACCCAGGCTCAAAGGGATCATAAGATTATTCATACTAGAAACTTCCGTGTGCAGCCACAAGCTACTATGGGCTCTAGCATAGTTGACTAAGTCGTGCGAACTCTTATAGTGGTAGACTAGCAGATGTAGGGGATGTAGGTTGGTACGGTCTACCCGTTCATAAGGTGCTACCGCTTCTGAAAGACTATGTCTCGGTCATCCGTTTCTCAAACACCATGTAGTGCGAGAAATCTAACGGAGGAGATCGAGTCTTGTGGGGAAAAGTGCGCAAACCTCTACAGAGTGTATAAACTAATCATGGTTAGCCGTGTCCCCGGTTATGGACAACTTGAGTATCTAGTACTTGGATTATCATGTGAATCTCATCATGTGACTTTAAGTAATTTTGTTCGGTTTTAATGATGATGCTTAATTGGGATTGAGAGGGTGTCTACACTCTCAATGTTTAACAACCACCATGATAATTAAATAAAATTTATTCCTTTGCAGTAGGGAAAAATTGGCTTTTCGCCAAAAACCTTATAACCATAGAGCTTTTCCACCAGCCATATATGCATGTAGTGATAGCCATTGTTCATCATTCTCTATGGTGTGAATTTGCCAGTACATTCAATGTACTGACCCTTTGTGGCTGCAACATCTCATGTTGCAGGATTTCTTACGACGAGTAAGTGATACGTTAGGGTTACGATTTCTACACTCAACTTTGCCGTTGGTGTTGATGGGAATCCACAACCTTTGTTACTTTCGCTATTTGGATTGCGGTAATAGTATTTACGTTATTTTATACATGTGATTTACCTCTGTTATAAATCCTCGAGTACTATGTGTGTTAGCATACCGATCCAGGGATGACACTTAAGCACAGAGACTTGACCGTCTAAGGTCGGGTCGCTACATTCTCATAATCATAGTCAGACAGGCTTGACTTTTAGGGTTTAGCCATTACGATCTTGTGGTAGATTAACTCTTGTAACACTCATATTCATCAAGATCAATCAAGCAGGAAGTAGGGTATTACCTCCATAGAGAGGGCCCGAAACCGGGTAAACATTGTGTCCCCCGTCTCCTGTTACCATCGACCTTAGACGCACAGTTCGGGACCCCCTACCCGAGATCCGCCGGTTTTGACACCGACACTCGTCGCTTCTCCCCGCGCTACCGAGTGCGGGATCTACAACCGGCGTCGCCACTGGCGGGAGCCTCATCTTCTTGGCGCTGGGGCCAGCCGACTCCATTTTCCTTGCGGGTGTTGCACCGAGCTCATGAGTTTGAGCATAGTAGCCAGAGACGATCCTAGTGGTAGTGCGAGTGGGGAAGAAGGAGGGCTGGGGTTTTCTATACGAGTGGAAGAAGAGGAGTAGGCGTTTTCTATACGAGTGAGGAAGAAGGTGAGCGGGGGTTTTCTGGACGAGTGAGGAAGATGGGGAGCAGGGGGAAATGGAGGGGAGATGGAAGCGGGAGAGCGAGCTGCAGTATAAGTGGAAGCGAGGAGGAAGGAGGGTTTTTCTGGGATCACCCCCTCTTCAACAAATATGGGCTTCTCCTCACAAAAAACCAAAACAAATGGGCCTTAAGATGGATAGGCTTTTGTATCGGCCCAGTTGACTGCCCGTGTTTCGTACTAGAGGGCCTTGCTCTAGAGGCAGCCTGAGACACTCTCCAGCTTATTGCCCATTTGAAATAAAAAAGAGACGCCTCCAGCTTATGGCTACTCATCGGTAACTGTTGGGGATATTACTATCAGCTGAGACCCGCCCAGGAGGGGCCGGGTCAGCTTCAATGGCGGGTTACGCAAGAAGTTCAGTAAACATCCAAGTTTGTAGTTTATTAAAGTCTTATAGAAGGCCCAAAGGTCAGGGGCCGGCTTAAGGCCCGATATTGTAAAACGCCACATGTAAGGAAATACTTGTACAGAAAGACATGTAAAGAAAGTCACCGAGCCGGACACGATTATGAGCCGGCCCGGACTCTGTAGGCCACCTGGCGTCAACCCGTGTATATAAGGGGATGACCCGGTGGCAGTTTAGGGTAAGAAACAACAAGTCGATAACCAAGCCGGCGAGTTAAGCCTCTTGGTGATCGAAACCCCAGCAATACCAAAACCAACTAGACGTAGGCTTTTACCTTCATCGTAAGGGGCTGAACTAGTATAAAACTCTCTCGTGTCCTTTGTCCCGATTAACCCCTTTAAGCTTCCTAGTGCGATGGCCCTACGACTAAGTCCTTGCTCTAGGACATATGCCGTGACAATTCCACGACAGTTGGCGCCCACCATGGGGCCAGCGCACGGTGGATTTGAGTTCTTGAAGGGCAACTTCAAAGGGCTCAAGGGATACGCTGTGGGCCGGATGACCAAGAGTCGTCACGGCAAGATCTACATCGACGACGAAGGCTGGGGCACCGAGACCGGCTCAATCGAGTACGGGTACCGGGTCCCCTTCGGTGGAATCCACATCTTCATCGGCCGGATCGGTGAGTCGGGCCTTGAGCCGGATGTCCACACCGACCTCATCGAAACGGCTCAGCATGCCGGGTCCGCCCGTGTTCAATCTGTCGTGAAGCATGCCTTCGTAGGCTGCGTCCATGGCGGTGAATACTACGAAGGATCGATGTAAGGCGGGGAGACGGCCATCTACTCTGATATTGCATCTTCAACGGGTGAGACGGACTCATTGTACCAACTGCAAGACGGCATGCTCGGGGGCTGTTCCGATGGCAGTAGTATTCCAGACCCCCTTGAGCCGCCAAATTGGGTCGGAGTCTTCATGGCAGGGACGCATCCCGGGCAGAACTCTACCGCAGCGATAGCAGCCGCCACCGGGTCGGCAGCTGCCGGGTCAGGAGACCCCGCGCACCCCCCGGCTCAGGTTCTCATGGACCTCATGGATAAACTGACAATTCTGTTAACTGCTGCGGTAGAACCAGCGGATAAAGCCCAGCATGACGCGGAAGTGGCACACGTGCGGGAGGAGATGGTGCAAGCTAAGGAAAATTTGGCTGCGGAGGAAAACCGGATGGCAGCAGAACGAGCAGCCTTGGATGCTCGTGCTCAGCAGCTTCAAGCAGAAACCTTCCGGCTCTTCTTGGATCTTAATGCGTCAAACAAAGTCATGAGGAGGAGGCTTCAGAAAACTCAGTCGTGTCTGCTTCTAACACTGGATCCGAGGAATCTGTTCCATACACCCGGAGCTGGAGGGAGCAACCCGTCGGAGGTAATCCAGGCCGGGACGCCCGGAGCACCAGTTCAGCCACGCACCATGGAGCCGCCGCGCATGAATACAGCTCCTCCCTGTTATATATCAACACCCCCGGGTAACTTCTCTAACCCCATGGAGAACCTCATTGCGGCGTCAGCTCGTTTGGCAGCTCTCCCGATGGAAGGCGACTCACCAGTAGAAATTGAAACCCGGAGGGTAAGAGAACTGCTTCAGACAGCTTTGGCCCAGCAAGATGCATACTCCTACAGTCGAGACAGGATTCATTCAACTCCTCGCCCAAGCCAGAGCCCAATTTACAGTAGGCACATGGAATCTGCAGAGATGTCAAGTAACGCTCAACGCCACAACCGACCATATAGGCATGAGGCGGTGCGGGCTGGAGCCCTCAACTTGGCGGATCAGGAGAGTATTCGTCAAGAGGCGGAACGGGCGGCTCAGATAGCAGCGGAGCAGGTGGCTCACCAGACTTTTCCAGCTTACCCAGCGACTTCGGTGGAGGCAGGTGTAGTTACGAGAACCGGAGGCGTACCTTGCCTGGTCCCAGCCATATGCAATGAACGGTTGCCCAAGGATTTCAAGGGGCCTCGTAAGGTACCGAACTACACGGCTGACTTACAGCCAGGGGCTTGGATTAAGAGTTATGAGATGGCTATGGAGCTGTTGGAGGTTAGTGATGCTGCAATGGCCAAGTACTTTACCATGATGTTGGATGGAACGGCTCGGACATGGCTGAAAGGATTGCCACCCAATTCCATCGGCTCATGGGCAGAGTTAAAGGCACGGTTCATCCAGAACTTTAAAGACACGTGTAAGCAGCCAATGTCAATTGTGGACCTGACCAATTGCAAGAAAGAGGATGGAGAATCTATGACTCATTGGGTGCGCCGGGTCAAGGAAATAATACATTCTTCTGATAAATTGGACGCCGGTTCAGCAGTTTTGATGTTGGAGAAGAATTGCCATTTTGAGCCCCTGAAGCAGAAGTTGGGGCGGCTTAAATGAGACTGTAATGACATGGGAACGTTGATGGCGGCTCTTGTCAAGTATGCCGATTCTGATACCACCAAAGACCCGGCGTCTGATGAGGAAAAAGCAACAAAGGGAAAGAAGAACGGCAATGGCAAGGGTCACCAGCATAACCCGGCAAATCAAGGAGGTAATAAGCGTAAGGCTGATGAGTTTGTTGCTAATACTAATGCACAGGGCGGTAATCAGCGGCGCAAGGGCAGACAGCCCCCTCGATCGGGCAGTTCTGGTCCCACCCTTGAGAAGCTGTTGAATGAACCTTGTCCTAGACACGGCACCATGGAGAAGCCAGCTACCCACTTGTGGAAGGATTTTACGGTCATGAAGGCATTTAAAAATTCAAACACGTTTGATGGGGGTCATGGTCCGGGTGGCGGCTCAGGCGGCTTTCAGGGCCCGGGCGCCATTTCAAACAGAGGAGGTTTTCATGGTCATCCTGGTCACTAGGGGGGATATAATCAGCAACACAACCAAGGGAATCAACAACAGCAACAATCCGGCTATCAGAGCAACCCGAAGCAGTTGAGTAGCGGACAGTATAATGTCTTTACTACCAGTTTATGTAAGAGAGACCAGAAACTCCACAAGAGGGTCGTTAATGCCGTTGAACCGGCAATCCCACGTTATCTACGTTGGTCGGATCAGCCTATTGTGTGGAGCAGAGAGGATCACCCGCCCCGGGTTGATAATCCAGGTCACTTGGCTTTGGTAGTGGCACCTCAAGTTGGTGGGTACAAGTTTACTAAGGTACTCATGGATGGAGGCAGCAGCATCAACATCCTTTACTATGAGACATTCCGCCGGATGGGATTGACGAATAAAAATCTTAAACAATCCAACACTGTTTTTCATGGTGTAGTACCCGGTAAGTCGGCATACCCCGTTGGTAAGATCGAGCTGGAGGTAGCCTTTGGGGATGAGTATGACTCCAGGGCAGAAAAATTAACCTTTGAAGTGGTTAAGATCAAAAGCCCATATCATGCTCTGTTTGGGCGACCGGCTTATGCCAAGTTCATGGCTCGACCGTGTTATGTGTATTTATAGCTCAAGATGCCGGGTCACAAGGGCACCATTACAGTCCATAGGAGCCGGAAGATCGCCTTGGAATGTGAAGAGGGGGATGCTGCCTATGCTGAATCTGTTTATGCGACAAAGGAGTTGAAATTCTATAAGGATCCCCGGCGGACATGACGTCATTAAAGAAACCAACCACAGAGCATGAGCCGGAGTTGAAGTTCAAGTCAGCTGATGACACTAAGATGGTTGACTTTGTGCCTGGCAACTCATCCAAACAGTTCATCATCAGCGCAAACTTGGATCCGAAATAGGAAAGCGCGCTCATCGAGTTCATCCGTGAGAACCGGGACATCTTTGCATGGAAACCTTCAGACATGCTGGGTGTCCCGAGGGAACTCGCTGAGCACACTCTTAATATCGATCCAAAGTTCAAGCCTGTCAGACAATTTCTTCGGCGGTTCAATGAAGAAAGGCGTAAGGCCATTGGAGAAGAGGTGGCCCGACTCTTGGCAGCCGGGTTCATTGTGGAGGTCTTTCACCCAGAATGGTTAGCTAACCCAGTGCTCGTGCTCAAAAAGAATGGCACCTGGCGTATGTGTGTGGCTTACACAAATTTAAACAAGGCCTGTCTGGCTGATCCTTTTGCTCTTCCCCGTATTGATCAGATCATTGATGCTACGGTGAGTTGTGCACGGTTGAGTTTTCTAGATTCTTACTCCGGGTATCATCAGATTAAGATGGCAGTCAAGGATCAAGAGAAAACATCATTCATAACACCTTTTGGGGCTTTCTACTATGTGCCTATGCCTTTTGGGCTCAAGAGTGCTCAGGCGACTTACCAACGGTGTGTGCAGAATTGTCTTCATGATCAAATTGGGTGCAATGTTCATGCCTATGTGGATGATATAGTAGTCAAATCCAGGGAAGAGGAAACCTTGGTCACAGACTTGAAAGAGACTTTTGATAATCTTCGGGTGTACAAGATGACGCTTAACCCGGCCAAATGTGTTTTTGGAGTGACAGTTGGCAAGATTTTTGGTTTTCCGGTGTCTAACCGAGGCATTGAAGCTAACTCGGAGAAGATCAAAGAAATTACATCCCTGGCCAAACCAACCTGTGTCAATGATGTTCAATGACTGGCGGGTCGTGTGGCTGCTTTGAGACGGTTCGTAAGCCGGTTAGGGGGAAAGGCTATGCCTCTGTATCAGTTGATGAAGAAAACAGATGTGTTTGTTTGGAGTGATGCTGTGAACGCCGCTTTTGAAGATCTGAAGGCACAACTAGCTGAGCCGTTGGTCCTAGCTGCTCCAATTGAGAAAGAGCCGCTATTGTTATATGTAGTTGCCAACTCACGGGCTGTTAGCGTGGCTATGGTGGTAGAGTGCAAGGAGGCTGGCAAAGACCATCCGGTTCAACGGCCGGTTTATTATGTCAGTGAAGTGCTAATTGAGTCTAAGCAACGATATCCACATTGGCAGAAGCTTGTTTATGGGGTGTTCATGGCAAGACGGAAGCTTAAGCATTACTTTCAGGGACATCCAATCACTGTGGTTAGCTCTGCTCCTTTGGGAGACATTATTCAAAACAGAGAAGCTACAGGGTGAGTTGCCAAGTGGGCAATTGAGCTTGGGTCTCATGGGATGAAGTATGTTCCACGCACTGCAATTAAGTCTCAACCCTGGTTGACTTCATCAATGAATGGACAGAGATGCAGATGCCAGAAGAAAAGCCGGACAACACATATTGGACTATTCATTTTGATGGGTCCAGGCAATTGGAGGGCTCGGGGGCTGGAGTTGTATTAACTTCCCCACGAGGTGATAAATTTTGTTATGTGTTACGATTGATGTTTCCGTGCACTAACAACGCAGCAGAGTATGAAGCATTGCTCCATGGTCTTCGAGTGGCAAAGGAGATGAGCTTGAGCCGGGTCAGATGTCTTGGTGATTCGGATCTAGTGGTTCAGCAGGTGTCTGGCATGTGGGATTCCAAAGACCCTCTCATGGCGGCTTATCGCCGAGAGGTCGATGCTGTTGCAGGATATTTTAAAGGCTATCAGGTGGAACACATTGACCATCGAAAGAACAAAGCAGCTGATGCTTTGAGCCGGCTGGGGTCTCAACGTAAGCCGGTACCACCCAACACCTTTTTAGATGTTTTGCATAATCCTTCTGTCAAATTGCCCACAGAAGAAGATTTAGTTGTTCCTGACCCGGAGGCGCAGTTGGTGGTGGCTCTTCATGTCATCCCAGATTGGACGGTGCCGTTCTTGGCTTACATGACCCGGGGAGAATTGCCAGCGGATGAGACCCTGGCTCGACAGATAACCCGGCGGTCTAAGTCCATGACGATTTTGGATGGTGAGTTATTTCATCGTAGTGTTTCTGGAGCGTTTCAACGGTGTGTTTCCCCCGAAGAAGGTCAAGAAATCCTTCGTGAGATCCATGAAGGTGATTGTGGTCATCACGCCGGGTCAAAATCTTTGGTGGCCAAGGCATTTCGTCACGGTTTTTACTGGCTGACGGCTCACGCTGATGCGGAGGATCTAGTTAGTAGATATGACGGATGTCAGAAATTCGCACGGCGGGCGCATGTGCCGGCTCAAGAGCTCCAGATGATTCCAGTCACTTGGCCGTTTGCAGTCTTGGGGCTTGACATGGTGGGACCTTTCAAAAGGTCTAATGACAAGAATACACATCTCATGGTGGCTGTTGATAAGTTCACTAAATGGGTTGAGGCAGAGCCTGTGAGTCAGTGTGATGCAGCCACGGCGGTTCAGTTCATGAAGAAAATAATCTTCCGTTTCGGTTTTCCACACAGTATTATCACGGATAATGGCACCAATCTATCCCAAGGGGCTATGGAAGAGTTTTGTCAGCGAGAGCACATCCGGCTTGATGTTTCTTCTGTAGCTCATCCTCAATCCAATGGTCAAGCTGAGAGAGCCAATCAGGAAATTCTGAAAGGGCTAAAACCCCGGCTTATGGCTCCTTTACAGCGAACGCTGGGTTGTTGGGTAGAGGAGTTGCCTTCAGTGTTATGGAGCATCAATACTACACCCAACAGGTCTACGGGTTACACACCCTTCTTCATGGTTTATGGGGCAGAAGCAGTATTGCCCGGTGACATCCGTCATGACTCGCCCCGTGTGGCGGCTTATGTTGAAGCTAACAATGAAAAAGCCAGACAGGATGCGCTTGACTTGTTGGATGAAGAAAGAGACTTAGCAGCAGCACGATCAGCAATCTATCAACAGGACCTGCGTCGTTATCACGGCCGCCGGGTTAAGACCAGGCCTTTTCAGGAAGGCGACTTGGTGCTCCGGCTCATCCAAGATCTTTAAGATGCACACAAGTTATCCCCACCTTGGGAAGGACCCTTTGTGGTTAGTAAAAATTTAAACAATGGGTCTTACTACCTCATTGACGTTCGAGAGCATGCAGACTCACGTAAGTCGGAAGAGGAGACCCGCCGGCCCTGGAACATTGCTCAACTTCGGCCGTACTATACCTGAGCCACCGTTTCTCATCATGTACATACATTCATCCTGTATATACGATGATAAGCAATAAAGTAAGACCATAGGTCTCTTTTCTTTTCAAAGATTATGCATCTTTATTACTTTTTCACAAATGACTATTAAGGAGCTGATCATATTTGAATCAAGTTTAACCTTTTCTAGTCCGGCTTATGATCGTATTCGAATCTAGCTGTAAATATCATGGTCACTTGGGGGCTTCCTGTTCAAACATAGGTCATATTCGAACTAAAGAGAACATAGCTGTCGTAACCCTTTTGATCGGCTTAAGGCCAAACTCACTTGGGGGCTTCTTGATCGTATCCGAATCATAGCTTAACCCCTTTTGAGACGACTTGGATCGTATTTGAATCAGGGTCGTTAAAAACCTCTCAAGGTCATTTGGGGGCTTCCTGTTCAAACATAGGTCGTATTCGAACCAAAGAGAACATAGATGTCGGTACCGTCTTGATCAGCGCAACGCCAAAGCCACTGGGGGCTATATGGTCGTATTCGAACCTTAGCTTAACCCCTTTGGTCCGGTTTACTGATCGTATTCGAATCAGAAACCCCCAATCTTTTAAATACAGAGTTAAAATTATGTTTGTTATCTGTTGCTTGCCTTTGAGTTTTTGTTGTTTCAATATTACAAATGAGATGGCCTGATTCTCTTTGCCGGCTCAATTATTGGACAACACAGCCGCCCGGGTTATCCAAGCCGGTGGTCTAATGATCCGAAGGTACGAGCTACTGAGATATGATGATTATTGAATGTTCAAGGAGTCTCAACTTTTATATTGAATTCTCAAATTCATCACCCGGTTTATTTAAACCGGCAATCTAAGGATCACCAAGGACAAGGTATGGTTTTTACTTACACGCGCTTATCGGCTGCGTTAACTTCAGAGTTGGTACTAAACCTTATCCTTTATTTATATTTGTCTCTGTTTTTTGAGGTGGAAATATGGGCTGTAAAAGGGGTGTTTAAACCCAGTTGTTTCTAAACCGCCTTGCCAGGTCTTTCCTTTTTCCTTGTGTTCACAGGAACAGAGTTTAAACATTGTAGAGACAAGTGTTAAACAAGGCATAAGAAAAGCATTAAAACATTGGCACCCGGAAGCACAGATTCACATAGAAGCATTTTATGCGCGATGGCATAAGCAAACATGCGGTGTTTTTAATAGCTAAAGCTATTACAAGGCTTTCTAAAGCCCATGAAGATGATCATTGTCCTTCCCTCACCGGCTCAACATCTTGAATCTGCTGGAAGTTGGGTTTTGACCAGTCATAGCCGTTCATGGCGACAAATTTAGCTTCATCATCAATCAGGCCGAACGGATCAACCTCCGGGGCAAATGTGTCTTCTCTCACCGGTGGGATCAAGTCGGTTACTTTATAGGAAGGAGGGGCCATCTTCTTATTTTCACTGTCAAAACCCGGTTGATACTTGTCCACATTGGTGTCATCTCCAAGGCTAGTCGCCTGAGGCCGGACTTCACAGACGCAGGCTATAAAGTCATCCTGATCAAAAGGAGACCCGTCCTCCTTCACGGTAGGATAACCCCTTGCCACGTCTGCCGGGTCTAGATCTGGTACCCAAGCCTTGGAGCGGCTTAGGGAAGTCAAAGCTCCGGCTCGCGCGCAGGAGCATTTCACCTCTTGGAATCTGGCAGGGAGAATGGGCAGCCTCTTCAGAACATCACTGATCCGGTTAGACCCTTTATTAGTAGGAGAGATGGCTGCTAGAGCTCGTTGTGCACCGATATACAATTGTGCAGTCAAAGTGTATACGACTTTCATCTTAATCAACGGGTCTTGGTCTAGATTCTTACTTCGCGGACCTACAGGCATTTTTCACAGAGTCTGTTACCGGATCATATTCCGGCTTGACAGGAAACACATATGAAAGATCAAATCAGGAAGCTTACCAAAGATAGCAGCAACCATCTGAGACACCCGGCCTTTTAAACTGTTCAGTTCGGTTGAAATTTCCTTCAGAGCTGTTTCAGCTGTCTCAGCTCGCCGGGTCAGAAGTATCTTCTCATCTGCCCACGTTTTCTCTTTGACAGCAAAGTCAGTCTTCAACTTCTCCACTTCAGAAAGACTTATTTGTAGTTGGGAGGTGGAAGATTTAATTTCTGATTCCTGGTTCGCTAGCGGGTCTTTGTATCAGTCAGTTGGGAGTTCAGTTCAGACAATACATTCTGTGAACACATTCAGATAAATCAAGACTTGGCTTCAAATTCCAGTATCCAATTTCAAATATTCAAGTCTCAAATACTTTATGAATAAACCACTTGACACTTGGGGGCTAATGTATGTCAAATCAAATTTTTATGACTCTACCAACATACTTGAAGTCCCAAGTCCTTTACAAAGTAATAACACTTGGCACTTGGGGGCTAATGCACGCAGTTCAGCAAGTTTTTCAAGATTAAACCGGAATATTAAGTATTTTACAGATGGCGTTCAATTCTGAAGTACCGATTCATTAATGATTAAATAAACCGGTCCTTGGGGACTACGGGTGAAGTCTTGTTCTACTAATATCAAGCAAAGATTCAGAGGTAAAAGTATCAGTCTATATTGTAAGTCTATAGGTTATTCTGTTTCTCTCATAATCTACAGACTTGGGGGCTGAAGGAATGTTGATAAACCAGAAATTACACACCTCATACTTCAATTGAAGCTGCTTGACAATCTCAATCTCAGAATCACGACTGGAGTGTACATGACTGAGATAGCCGGATAAGATATCACTGGCGTTAAGACAGTCATAATTGGCAACATCAAGATGAACCTTCCGCCTCTCCAAAGCTTCTTGCTTAGTGGTGCACCGTGCCAAAACCGTCGGGTTCCCCAGCTCAACATAGCGGCTCCCAGTAATTTGAACATCTTGAACACGGGGAGACGGTGGGCCGGTTGAGCTTGATGGACCAGCTGCAGAAGAGTTAATAGTGTTCTTGACAAGGGATGGCTCTGGAGGATTTGCTTCATGAACAATAGGCGGGTCTTCTGGGGCGACATTCAATGGAGAAGGTGGCCTAGCCAGCTCAGATGCCAGTACTGGCGGATCTTCCATTGGTTTTGTTGCCTTCGCTTTTTTGTACTTAGCTTGACCACTGAAGAAAAATATTTCAGAATAATCAGCATTAAGATAACAATTGATCAAACTCGGAAGAAAAGAGGGTTTTTAATTACCCAGGAGCAGTCTTGAAAGCCGGAAACTGTGTTTGTGATGAGTCGCCCGAAGAACGAGACACCTCCTGAAAAGGTAAATGAAAGGAGTTAAAGAAAATACAAGGAGCAGGATTCATCAAAATGGCTTAAAGACAGTAATAATTAAACCTCGTTCGGGTGTTTTCGAGGAGTGTGTTGAAGGACAACAGTCGGTTCATCCTCAATTCCAACTTCACGGCGGCTTTCATGTTGCTATTTTTTCAAATGAAAGTTGGGATCCAAGTGAGCTAATGGGTTAGAAAACGTTACTTTACGGATCACTCGATGGACTTTGTGTCTTGGTAAGGGCTCTGAGTCGGAGGAAATAATAGTTACCTCTACTTCCTCATTCAGACTGGCCCCAGTGTCATCCTGGTAAGGATCAGTGTTAATAATAGTGTTAAAAAATTGGCCAAGGGAGTCAAGGGCTACCTCCGAGTCAGACGAGTCGTCAAGCTTCATTAAATCTTCAGCAGTGGTTTTCTTCTTCTTCTTCTTCTTGGATTTCCGGGCTGTTTTCTTGGCGTTCATGGCGGCGAGTTTCGCCTTCTTGGCAGCTTCGTGATCATATTTCACCTTCCAGAAGTCAGAATTGGCCTGTAAAGACAAGAAGAAAGATGAGTATTAAGTACTAATAGCCGGGCAAAACACAAAGAAAAAAGAGATCAGAATGTACTTACTTCTGGCATCGGATTAATCTTGCAGAAGGGACTTAACCCAACAATACTGCAAACTTCGTACTTCCCATTTACCAAAAGGGTTGACATCGAAACAATGTCTTCTTCGGTGAGTTCAACTTGGCTGTGACGAAGACGGTGGTCCGGGCTACCGTCATATTCATACATCAGTTGAGATCGACGACTTAATGGGATAACCCGCCATAAGATCCAGCAACGGGTTAGATCTACTCCGGTTAGACCATTACCCAATAAGCCGTTCATTCTTCTAATGGAGGGAAGAAGCTTCCTACGTTCAGCGGCGGTAAGCTTATCCGAAAGGGTGAACTTGGTGTTAAGACGGTTAGGGCGATAACCCGGCAAAGGCTTCTCGTTTGCTGGAGAAGTATCCTGATAATAAAACCAAGTTTGGTTCCAATCTCTTGGGTGGCTTGGTAAGACGATGAGAGGAAAAACAGCACCCTGACGGTGCTGAATTGAAATGCCTCCAAGTTCTAAGCTAGAACCGTTGGTGCATTCATTCTGGCGATTCAGATAAAAGTACTCTCTAAACAATTCTACAGTGGGCTCTTGCTGAAGATACGCCTCACAGAGCACTTGGAAGCTGCAAATATTGGAAATAGAGTTGGGTCCAAGGTCTTGAGGATGGAGTTTGAAAAAAATGAAGGACCTCTCTGAAGACTTTTGAACCGGGTGGTGAAAATCCCTGGTTCATGTGGTCAGTAAAGATATCACTTCTCCATCTTTTGGATTGGGACGTTCTTCCTCCGGGTCAGGAGCACGATAAGACATGACATTCTTTGAAGGAAGAAACCCAACGATGAAGAATTCTTTTAACCGTTCCTTAGTTACGGAAGAAGGGACCCAGTTACAGACGGTCGGTGACTTCGATGGCATGATGAGTAACGAACTGAAAAATAAATAACAATATGGCGGTTCAGTCTATGGTCAATTATAAAGCAAGTAATGGCGGTTTAATTAAGGGCTAATGGTATATAAGGAAAAGAAAGCCGGAATGGTAAGCCGCCATGACTACAGATTTTCTCAGAAGGCAGAATTCAGTTAAGTGTTGGCATAAACAAGTTTCACCAAGTTCTTATTATCATTTTGGATCAAAGGGCTGTTTCAAAAAGGGAAATATTCTAGACCTAAAAAACATAGTACAGAGGAGTTCGTCGACTATAACGAAGCATCTGTACAGGTAAAAGGGATCTACTGATATCAAAAACGAATGCCAAACAGCTACCGCGCGAGTTATATCTCTTTTCTGGATCAAAATAAGTTGCGGAGAAGATCTACAAGATGGCCCGTGATGAACAGATGAAGAACACTAAAGAACTCGTGAAACCTAGAAATGGATCTAGGTACGGGAGAGAGAGGAAAGCTTATAGGAAGCAGGCCTACCGCGAAAAGTCACCGCGTTCTCTGGATGAACTCAGGGTGATGTAGTGGCCAAGCTTGATGACAACGATGAGAGTCGCGGCGGTGGCGGAGCTCGAGCAGCGACGGAGGTTGCGAGAGGAAGAAGATGAGGAAGAAAGGAGAATGGGAAGGACCGGCCGCGTGCCTATTTATAAGGGCAGATGTGAACAGGCGGGCGCGGAAATCAAGGAGACCCAATAATAATTGTCCAACTGAACAGACGCCTCGATTCTCGGAAGGCATTAAAAAATGAAAGATCAATTGTAAGATGACGTCATGAAGGTTTTTTGTGTTTTCAAAAGATGACGTCACGGCGGGTTACAGAAGTTTTTAGACAGAGGATGGATTCTGACTAAGTGTTGAAGATTGACAAAGAACAAAGTTCAGAGTCAACCTGGGGCCTAATGTTGGGGACATTACTATCAGCTGAGACCCGCCCAGGAGGGGCCGGGTCAGCTTCAATGGCGGGTTACGCAAGAAGTTCAGTAAACATCCAAGTTTGTAGTTTATTAAAGTCTTATAGAAGACCCAAAGGTCAGGGGCCGGCTTAAGGCCCGATATTGTAAAACGCCACATGTAAGGAAATACTTGTACAGAAAGACATGTAAAGAAAGTCACCGAGCCGGACACGATTATGAGCCGGCCGGGACTCTGTAGGCCACCTGGCATCAACCCGTGTATATAAGGGGATGACCCGGTGGCGGTTTAGGGTAAGAAACAACAAGTCGATAACCAAGCCGGCGAGTTAAGCCTCTTGGTGATCGAAACCCCAGCAATACCAAACCCAACTAGACGTAGGCTTTTACCTTCATCGTAAGGGGCCGAACTAGTATAAAACTCTCTCGTGTCCTTTGTCCCGATTAACCCTTTAAGCTTCCTAGTGCGATGGCCCTACGACTAAGTCCTTGCTCTAGGACATCTGCCGCGACAATTCCACGACAGTAACCTTTTTCAACTTGGCATCCACCAAATTAGAGGATGCGGTACCGGATGCAGACACTCACACTGGTTGCATAGCGCGGCAAAGTGAGGTGTCAAATAACAGGCCTACAATATACTTACTAGATTGTGAAGGTTCACAGGCTAGTCAACATTCACATTAAACTAAGCTTCAGAAGATACGGTATGCATACTAACATTCAGAAGAACAAAAATTCAGCATGTTTATGCATCTCAATGATTCACCATACTATAACCAATACAAAGCTGTGAGAAGGTGTGGAAATAAAGAAAATTGGTCGATGCTTCTCTGAGCAAAGGGCCTCCCTGCGCACGCATTAATTTCCTGAGCATGCTTGTTTCTTCTCAATCTTGCGAGCACTTTGAGCATGTCGGCAACTCCACAGCTAGCTAGCTACCTCATCTTGCAATTGACGTTGGCACATTTGCAGCAAACACATGAGGCAATAGAGATGACTCAACATCAATCCATATTGTGCAGTTCCCCTGAAATCATCTTCATTGTCCTAAATCTGAAAAAGATAGGAAAACAATAGCTATACTTAAACGGTGTTGCAAAACAATAGCACATATCAATAGCTCAGCATGACAAAACACGATCATCTGGACTAAGGGGATACTGACCTGCCTGAGGAAGATTATATATAATTTCATAAGTCCTTAGTTCATTTCCACCTTTGGCCGCACTGCTTGTTTGCTCCTCCACACATGACATGATCGTTCCGCGCTGCAATCAGCAAGTCAACGTACGAATAAGCTTATATCATCTTGCGGTGGTCATTGTACCTAGTTACAAATGTAGTAATACCGGGAGAGCCATGAGGTTAGCTGCCAACAGGTAGACGCAGCCATATAATTTTGTGCGGTGCTACCAAAATTGAGGTTTGCGTCCCTTCCTGATGTCGCTTGAAGCTACGTCGGGTTTTTCCCCAAAGAGGAAGGGATGATGCAACACAGCGGCCGTAGGTATTTCCCTCATATATGAAGCCAAGGTTATCGAACCAGTAGGAGAACCAGGCAACACAACGTAAACATCCCCTGCACACAAATAACAACACCTCGCAACCCGACGTGTTAAAGGGGTTGTCAATCCCTTTCGGGTAACGGTGCCAGAAGTGCCGTGTGGACGGGAGAAAGTTGTAAATATTGATAGATTGAACGCCAAATAAAATAAATTGCGGCAAGGTATTTTTGTATTTTTAGTTTAATATATCTGAATATAAAAGGCAAATAAAATAGATCGCGAAGGCAAATATATGAGAAAGAAGACTCGGGGGCTGTAGGTTTCACTAGTGGCTTCTCCCGAGAAAAATAGCAAATGGTGGGTGAACAAATTACTGTTGAGCAATTGATAGAACCTCAAATAATTATGACGATATCCAGGAGATGATCATTACATAGGCATCACGTCCAAGATTAGTAGACCGACTCCTGCCTGCATCTACTACTATTACTCCACACATCGACCGCTATCCAGCATGTATCTAGTGTATTAAGTTCATGGAAAAACAGAGTAATGCAATAAGAACGATGACATGATGTTGACAAGATCCGTTTATCTATATGGCGGTAGATATAGATCTCGTCTTTTTATCCGATACATGTCGGTTCAATTTCTGTCACTGGGATCGAGCACCATAAGATCGAACCCAGTACCGGGCACCTCTTCCCATTGCAAGATAAATAGATCAAGTTGGCCAAACAAAACCCAAATATCGGAGAAGAAATACGAGGCTATAAGACATCATGCATAAAAGAGATCAAAGAAACTCAAATACTTTCATGGATATAAAAAGATAGATCTGATCATAAACTCAAAGTTCATCGATCCCAACAAACACACCGCAAAAGACTTACATCATATGGATCTCCGAGAGACCATTGTATTGAGAATCAAGAGAGAGAGAGAGATGAAGCCATCCAGCTACTAACTACGGACCCGGAGGTCTACAAAGAACTACTTACGCATCATTGGAGAGGCACCAATGGAAGTGGTGAACCCCTCTGTGATGGTGTCTAGATTGGATCTGGTGGTTCTGGACTCTGCGGCGGCTGGATGAATATTTCGTCGACTTCCCTAGGGTTTTTGGAATATTGGGGTATTTATAGAGCAAAGAGGCGGTCCAGGGGGTACCCGAGGTGGGCACAACCCACCAGGGCACGCCTGGGCCTCCTGGCGTGCCCTGGTGGGTTGTCCCCTCCTCGGGACTCCCCCAAGGTGCAACCAGGGCCCAATATCTTCCATATGGTCCATAAAAAATCTCCGTAAAGTTTCATGGCATTTGGACTCCGTTTGATATTGATTTTCCGTGATGTAAAAAAACATGGAAAAAACAGCAACTGTCATGCACTTGGCACTATGTCAATAGGTTATTAGCAAAAATGGTATAAAATGATTTTAAAACATCCAAGATTGATATTAAAATAGCATGGGACAATAAAAAATTATAGATACATTGGAGACGTATTAGCATCCCCAAGCTTAACTCCTACTCGTCCTCGAGCAGGTAAGTGATAAAAACAGAATTTTTGATGTGGAGTGACGTTCATCATGTCATATCATATTCTTTTCTTTGTAGCATGGACATTAGGAATTTTATGTGATTGAAAGCAATAGTCTAGTTTTGACATAATAATTTAGATACTCAAGCATATCAACAAGCAACCATGTCTTTCAAAATATCAACAATAAAATAAGCTATCCCTAGCCCATCATGCTCAAACATTGATCCATTCATGAAACACACTCGAATATTAGCTACACCCAATACTTAAGTACGATCATATTACCTCCTAGTTGGTGCTTTTATAAGAGAAGATGGACACTCAAAATAAAATTGCACAAAGTAAAAGATAGGCCCTTTGCAGAGGGAAGTAGGGATTTGTAGAGGTGCCAGAGCTCAGAGCGAAAAATTTGAGATAAAAACATTTTGGGAGGTGTATCCATCACACCAAATAAAATGACTTAGAGTTCCCAATACTTTCCATGCTTAGATATATCATAGGTGGTTCCCAAACAGAAAATGAAGTTTATTCCTTTTTCCACCATAACTTTCACTTTCCATGGCTAACCGTATCCACGGGTGCCCTCCATACCAACACTTTCCAAGGAATTTATTATTTGAAAACATAAAGTAAATTCATTTTTTTTGCATTTCGGGATTGGGCATCCCTAATACCTTTACCTTACTCTCGTGCAATGACAAGTGAATAAACACTCATCTTGAGAATAACACATCTAGCATGGAAAATATTAGCCACCGCTCACCGCTCCGCGAGTGAAACAAACACACAAAAGAGAAGTTTATTTTGAAAATTAGAGATGGCACATGCAAATTTGCTTAGAACGGCAAAAGAATACCGCATATAGGTAGATATAGTGGACTCATGTGGCAAAACTGGGTTAAAGGTTCTTGGATGCACAAGTAGAGGTCATACTTGGTGCAAAATGAAGGCTAGCAAAAGATTGGGAAGCGACCAACCAAGAAGTGAATAATCTCATAAGCAAGCATTAAGCATAATTAACACCTAATAATACACCATAAGTAGTATAATTTCATTGCATGATTATTGAATTTCGTGCATGCATAGGGAATCACAAACCTTAATACCAATATTCCTACTAAAGCATAATTACTCATCCAGATGACTCACATATCACATCATCATATCTCAAAACTATTATTAAGAATCAAGTTTACTTTGTCCAATTATCTTCATGACATATTTCTTTTCTTTCTTTATCCTTCTTGGATATCTATCACTTTGGGAGTAATTTTCATGTTTTGCTTTTCATAAGCTCAACGAAATATAAGTGAATATCATGAGCCTAATATTTATTTCTCTCAAAATAGTTTAAGTGAAGCAAGAGAGAATTTCTTTAAATTTTACTAACTCTCAAATAAATCTAAGTGAAGCAAGAGAGCATTTCTTCAAAAATAACAAAGCACACCATGCTCAAAAAGATATAAGTGAAGCACTAGAGCAAGTCCATTGCTCATAAAAAATTTAAGTGAAGCATAGAGAGCAATTCTAACAAGTCATGACGTAATTTTGGCTCTCTCAAATAGGTGTGTCCAGCAAGGATTGATGACTTAAAACACAAAATAAAACCATCAAAGACGCATATCCTACAAGACGCTCCAAGTAAAACACATATCATGTGACGAATAAAAATATAGTCTCGAGTAAAATACCGATAGTTGTTGGAAGAAAGCGGGGATGCCACTCGGGGGCATCCCCAAGCTTAGTTGGTTGCTCATTCTTGGATAATAGCTTGGGATGCCGAGGCATCCCCAAGATTAGGCTCTTACATCCTTCCTTAATCCATCGTAAGATAACCCAAAACATGAAAACTTCAATCACACAAAACTCAACAAAACCTTCATGAGATCCGTTAGTATGAGAATAATAAACCACTACTATAAGTGATGTGTTAAACCAACTGCCGGGGTACTGATCCACGGGCACCTATGGGACCGGCGGACCGGGTCCCTTTCGGTTCGGCGGGGGCGGAGATCGTGCAAAGAGCAAATCGAGGCGATGCACGCGAGCGATTTACCCAGGTTCGGGCCGCACGGATGCGTAAAACCCTACTCCTGCTTTGTGGTTTGTATTGATTTCTTGCTCGGGAGCGCGGAGTGCTACAATACACCCCAGCAGCTAGCGAGACCGAGCGTCAGTGTTCCCACCCCCCTCCACGTTGCACACGGGCCTCCTTTTATATGCTCAAGGGGTTACCGACAGGTGGCAACGGAGGTAAAGGGCAAAAATGGAAAGGTGCTGTGGTAGGCACAGCTACCTGTTACAGTGTATCATACCTAACCCTGACGGCAGGGGACAAGGGCCTTAAATGCCCGTCTGTGTCGCCTAAACAGTGCGAAAAGGGACCGCCAGGGACGCCACCGTTCGCCACGATGGCGATCTTGTCAGCGCCGCTTGCCACCGCACGCCCCTAGCTGCACAGCCTTCCGCCACGTACGCCTGGAAGGGCCCCAGAGCGACACGTTGGTGGATGTGCTGGAGCGCGGGCGCGGAGAGGTGGCTTGCCGCGGCAAGCGCCTTGCCGCGGTCGTTGTCTTGTCGCGTCCGGGAGCTTGTCGCTCACCGGGCCTTGCCGGGGCGCATGGTGCGCCGCGGCAAGTTCCTTGAGATGCCTTGGATGGCCTTCCCGGCAAGCTCCTCTTGCCGGGGTCTTGTCTTCTTAGCTTGGACACTTTGTTCTTGAATGGCTCCAGAGGAACCACGGAGGATCTTGGCGGTCACCCGGCAAGCCTTGCCGCGGGATGCTGCGACTGCCCGTGCACAAGTTCGGGATACTAGGGTACCCCTACTCTAGTACACCGACAGGAGCCCCCGGGCCTGGGCCATACACGGTGCCGAGCGCTATTGGGCCAGGCCCAAAACAGGGCACGGGCACACGCGGCCTAGGTTACGCCGTATCTCACTCCGTATCCACCGCGCCCTGCCTGAACGGCACGCGTTGAATGCGGCGTCGTGGGAGAGATCGTGGGGGTTTCTTTATTCGGAAATGCGGAACGTCCGCCCCCTCCCCCTTTATAAGCAGAGGAAACAGGGGTAGTTTGCCCATTTGCCCGTTGCCGCTTCCAATCTCAGAAATCTCCGCCGCTCCCTCGCCTTCCCAAAGCTGAGAGAGAGAGAGAGCAGCGCTCCGCCCCCCATCGCCGCCAGCACCACCAACGCCGTCAACCTCCTCCACTTCTTCCGCCATGGCTCCAAAGGCCAACAAGGGGAAGGCCGTGAAGTCGACCGAAGCGCAGCGGCTTGCAGCGCTGCGGAAGGAGCAGTCTGTCTTCCCCCCCAAGCTCGGCGCGAAGGAGCTGAGGGAGAACTACTATCTGTTCTGGTCGGCGGAGACGCACGCGCATCCGCGCACAAAGGTTCTCCCCGCCGCCGCTTGGAAGAAGGCTCCGAATGGGTACCCCTTCTTCGCATTGTTCTTCTACTGCGGGCTCTGCCCCCCTTCTTTGATTTCTTTTGCGACATCATGAACACCTACGGATTCCACCTCCTCGACTTCACCCCCAACGCCGTCCTGACAATGGCAGTTTTCGCACATCTCTGCGAAAACTTTGTCAGAGTCCTTCCCAACGTAGCCCTCTTCCACCACTTTTTCATACCCCGAGTAGAGAGAGGAGAGGCTCTATCTGGCGGAATCGCCTGGATCTCAAGGGCCGGCAAGAAAGAGACCTATCTGGAGGGAGAGTTCCGCGGCAAGTGGGAGGAGTGGAGGGCTGATTGGTGCTGGATTGACGAGGAGAGCCCGCAGCCATTCACCACCCGGCGCCGAACCCCAGTAGCACGCGGCAGCGACTGGAGCGACGTGGCCCCGGAGGACGACAGGCTGAAGATCGCCGTCACCAGGATCCTGCGCCTCAGGCTTGCCGGGCTTACTGTTGGCGCAGTTGGCGCAGACTTCCTTCGCCGCCGCATCGCCCCCCTGCAGGAACGGGGGAGGCCAACTTGGGAGTTCAAGAACGCGGCAGACATCATGAGGCTGCGGCCAGGCCTCAATTACAACTTCACAGTCTTGGAGCTCAATGCGATGCTGCAGGAGCTGTTCAAGTATGACCCTCAACATCCCGAGGTCTTCAGGTTGCCGGGGGGCATCGTCCCGTTGTGCAACAATTCTGCGCTCGACCGCATCCGGGCAATGATGCCGGAGTGCGACTCGCATGGAATTGTGCCAACTTGGCAGGAGCCCGCAGACGACGTAGTGCAGCAGTTCTTCGACGACTTGGTGGAGGTGCCAATCCGCCCCGACGAGAAGGACGGCCTGACCCGCGACACCATGGATGCGGAGATGGCACTCATCGCCACCAGGCTGGAGGAGGCAGCGGCAGCCGCAGCCGCGGGCGAGTTTGGCTTCACCGTGGAAGAGGCGGATGCAGCGGAAGCGACAATCCGTGCCGAGCGAGGGGAGCCCGCCGGCAAGAGGGAACTTGCCGGGCGTGATGCCGAGCCGAGCGAGCCCGCCAAGGACACAAGTGGCTCATTGCAAATCAACTCCTCCTCCTCCTCCTCCTCTTCTTCGGGCAGTTCGCCGCAAGCAGAGCCTCCATCCCCACCAAGAAGGCGCCTCCGCAAGGCGGGTGACGTGACGAAGCGGCAAGCGGGTCAACAGTCGCCGTGCCGCATGACACGCTCCACCGCGGCAAACACCGTTGCCGCGGCAGCGCCTCATGCTGCGACGGCAACTGGAGCGGAGTCTAGCCAGACCACCACTTCAGTTCCTGCCGCTGCTCACGCCGCGCCGACAGCTGGAGCGGGGTCGTCTCAGACCACCGCCACTGCTCCCGCCAAGCGGCCAAGGGAAGCCACTCCTCCACCTCCTCGCACCGGACATGGGCCAGACTTCGACTTCTCCGCGTTTAGCTCCGACGAAGAAGAAGAAGAAGAAGAGTAAGCTTCTCTTGCTGTATTTGCATTTCTTCAATTCCTGTTGTTGGTCTTGTTTCTCACTTGCTTTTCTTCTGAACTTGTTCCTTTTTAGGACTCTGGCCCAGAGAGCGGCAAAGAGAGCTAAGGTCCCGGTGATCGTCATCGAGGACGAGCCCACTGCGACAGCAGGTGGCGCGCCCGAGACAACCTTGCCGGACCCGACGACTTTCCTCCAGGGCAGCCCCCAGCATAAGTGTATGGTTTACTTTCTGCTGCGAGGCGCGCTTGGGTACTTGCCTTTGCTGATATCTGCTTGTTGACTTGTGTAGGAGCCGAGCAGCCCCACCAGGAGCCAAGGGAGAATCCCCCGACAAGGGAGAGTTCTCCGGCAAGGGAAGGCTTCCCGGTGAGGGAGAAGTCTCCGGCAAGGGAGGGTTCTCCGGTGAGGGACAGCGCCAGTGGCCCCCCGACGACGGAAACCACGACCGCAGAGCCTGGTGCAGGTACTCCCCTTGCTTCAAAACTTCTCTTGGATCCTTCTTCTTTTGATCTTCTTTCTGTTGGATTTTTGCTGGATTTTGTTTGACTCTTCTCCCCTTTTCCGACCGTCAGATCCATCCGCTGCGGAGCAGATGGAGACCGAGGTCGCCGCCGACGAACCAGCCGGTGCTGGAGACACCGCCGGCGCAGAGGCCGCCAAGGCTGCCGCCGCAGCAACCGGCGAGGAGTCTGGCGGTCGTACTGACGGCCCAGAGGCCGCAGGAGCGCCAGGCGCTACGCCGACCGCCGACCCATCTGCCGAAGCCGCAGCGCCAAGCTCCAAGGAGCCCCAGCCGGGCGTCTATTTGAAGACCGGCGACGACGTCTTTATCAATCTTCCCTGGGCATCAAACTCCAGAGCGTCGGTCGAGGGGGAGGTCTTCGACGGAGAAGTGCTTGCCTCCGTGGGGCTGAAGCTGGTTAACACGCCAAGCAGCAGCAACAACGAGCCCGAAGAAGAGCGGCTGCTGCGCAGGTTGATGTCGCTCTACCGTGCGCGGCAAGCCAAGCTGGAGTCCCGCGAGGCGCTCGTCGCGAAGGCGGGAGCCGATATCGAGAAGCGCGCGGAGGAGCTCGGGGGTTTCCGCCGGGAAGCCCTCCGATCCCTGGCGGAGGAGCGGGAGCAGCTCGCTGAAGCGCATAAGGCCTTCCTCCTCGAGAAGGCCGAAGTCGAAGAGCGGCAACGACTTGCCGCTGTGAAGTTAGCCGTGGAGGAGGGCGAGCTGGCGCAGCGGAAGGTCAACCTCGACGCTCACGAGGAGGAGCTTGCCGCGCGCGAGGAAAAACTTGGCGGAGCCCTCAAACAAGCAGAAGACGCCGCCGCCGCCGAAGCTGCCAAGGAGGAATTGAAGACGAAGGTGGCGCAGCTAGAAGCCGATCTCGCCGAGAAGGGCAGAGAGCTCACCGCCGCCAAGGTCTCCAACGTGGATCTTGAGTTGAAGCTAACCACTTCGACCAAGACTCTAGACAGCGCCAAGAAGCGGGAGGCGGCCTTGAAGGAGGAAATCAAGGCCGACAAGGCGCTGCTGGAGAGTGCTGCCGCCGCCCAGAACGCCTTCAGAGAGACTGTGACGCACTGGACGGAGAGTCTGGTGAACGCCGCCACAGATATCGACAAGGAGCTGGCGCAGCTGGGGATGGAAGATCTTGGGTATCCTTCCGACGACAACCTCCAGCCCAGCGCCAAGCTCGTCCTGTTCTTCAAGGGCGTAGCGACAGCCCTCCAGCGACTCCGGGAGAGGATCCCCAAGCAGCTGGTCGACGAATCGCGCAAGATCTGCGCAGGGGCCCTCCAGAAGGTGTTGATGAAGGTGGCCTTCCGCAATCCTGGCCTCCGCCTCACCAACATCCTCAGGACCTTGCCGCCGGAGGCTGATCTGGAGGAGCTCAAGGCCCTTGTCGCACCCATTGTGGACAAGGTGAGCGGGATCAAGCGGGTCGAAGGCGATCGCGTAGATTAGGCCGCCCATTTCTTCTTTCCTTGTCGCTGCTTATCATGTCATGAAAACAGTCTGTTAGAGCTGCGAAAAGTTATCTTTGTAATATAACTTTGTTCTATGGAATGATTGCAATGTTATTCCCTTTACTTGATTACTCCTTTGCATGTTTTTGCCCTACGCTTTTAGGGAACTTGCCGGTGCAGGCACCTTAGCCGCGAGCGCTGAGTGCGGGACATCAGCAGCCTGCTGGCGGTGCCGCTACCGGCAAGAAACCTTGTCGCAACTAGTTGCAGCTCACTTAAGTTGCTGAGCGGACTCAAAACAAAGTAAGGGCGCTAGCGGCTCACTTAAGTTGTTGAGCGGACTCGAAACAAAGTAAGGGCGCTAGCAGCTCACTTAAGTTGTTGAGCGGACTCGAAACAAAGTAAGGGCGCAACTAGCTACGAGTTGGTTCCTCCGCGCACAGGTTTTCCATACAAAGTGTGGTCATTCAAGGGAGATAACTTGAAATTTAAAAATTTGATTGCTCAAACTTTGGCAACTTAGCTTTTCTGTTGTTTGCTTCCCGGCAAGGCGAAACTTTCTTGAACGACGCCTGGTCCATACCATCGTCTTCTCCTTTCCCCCCCGGCAAACTTGTGGGCAAGGGGAACCTTGTCTTCAAAAGAAAAGAAGAGACAAATATAGATATGGAGCTTTATGGCTCGTTATTGCTTACCGTGGAGTAAGTGCTGCACAAAGTGTCAGATCATATATGCCAAAAAATAGAAAGCATAAAATCGACAAAATGTGCGGAGCACATGAGCTTTACTTATGCACCGGGGTCTGCGCCCGGCTTTGTACAAAGGATTACATGCAACAGCGGCAAGACTTGTACAAAAGGTGGTTGCCGGAACAGGTTCCGACAACCGCGCCTTACGGGTAAAACTTACGAAGATGCTCAATGTTCCAGGAGTTGCTCACCGGAATGCCATCTTCGGTCTCAAGGCGGACAGCGCCAGGCCTAGTGACTCGTTTCACCCGATAAGGGCCTTCCCACTTCGGCGTCAACTTGTTGGAATTCTTGGCGGACTGAACGCGCCGAAGAACAAGGTCGCCTTCCTCGAGACTTCTGGCATTAACTTTGCGGCTATGGTAGCGGCGCAAAGCTTGCTGGTAGCGAGCAGCTCGCACAGCAGCCTGAAGACGGTCTTCTTCAAGGAGCAGCACGTCATCTTGTCGCAGCTGCTCTTGCTCAAGCTCATCATAAGCGAGCAGTCGAGGTGACCCGTATACGAGTTCCGTGGGGATAACTGCCTCTGCTCCATAGACTAGAGCAAAAGGTGTCTGGCCAGTGGCTCGATTTGGCGTCGTCCTGATCGACCAAAGAACCACCGGCAGCTCCTCGATCCAGTTTCTTCCGCACTTGTGCAGCCTGTCGAAAGTTCTGGTCTTGAGCCCGCGCAGCACTTCAGCATTTGCCCTCTCCGCTTGACCGTTGCTTCTCGGGTGAGCAACAGAAGCGAAGCAGACCTTGGCGCCAAGATCTTGGACGTACTGCATGAAGGTGCGGCTCGTGAATTGTGTACCGTTGTCGGCGATTATCCTGTTAGGGATCCCGAAGCGGCAAACAATCGACCTGAAGAACTTGACTGCTGACTGTGCTGTCACCTTCCTCACTGGTTCCACTTCCGGCCACTTTGTGAACTTGTCGATTGCAACGTACAAGTACTCAAAGCCCCCGACAGCTCGGGGAAAGGGGCCAAGGATGTCGAGCCCCCAGACCGAAAATGGCCAGGATAAAGGGATCGTCTGGAGAGCTTGAGCTGGTTGGTGTATCTGCTTGGAATGGAACTGCACGCTTCACACTTGGTTACTTGTGCAGTTGCATCCTGGAGGGCTGTTGGCCAGAAGAAACCTTGCCGGAATGCTTTGCCGACAAGTGCTCTTGCGCCAATGTGGTGACCACATACGCCTCCATGTATCTCTGCCAACAGCTTTTGTCCATCTTCTCGGTGAATACACTTCAATTTTACGCCGTTGAGTCTTCTTCTGTACAGTGTCTTGTCGACAAACTGGTACATACTTGACTGCCGGGCTACTCTTTCCGCTTCTTCTTGCTCTTCGGGAAGTTCTCCTGTCTGAAGGAAATGGACAATCTGCTGCGCCCATGCTGGAGCTTGTGGCTCGACAACAAGGGCTAAAGGCGAATCTGCGGCTGCGGGAACGTCCGCTTCTACGGCGAGAACCTGGGTCTCTGCCGGAGCTTGACGTTCCTCGGCAAGCTTGCCGGAGCAAAACTTGTCGGGAGCTTCTGCTACAACGGAGCAAACCCTAGGGCTTGCCGGAGCAGACTGCTCCTCAGCGCTCTTGGTGTTGATTTTGGGGACTGCTGCGGGAACATCCGCTTCTACGGCAAGAACCTGCGGCTCTGCCGGAGCGTGACGTTCCCCGGCAAGTTTGCCGGAGCAAAACTTGCCGAGAGCTTCTGCTTCAACGGAACAAACCCTAGGGCTTGCCGGAGCAAACTGCTCCGCAGCGCTCTTGGCGTTGATCTTGAGGACCTTCTTGGCGGCTGCTTCGGGAAGCTCTGCCGGCAAATAGTCACCAGAAACCAACTTCCTCTTCTTGCTCTGTCCAGTCGATGGCGTTACGGACGGCTGAGTCAGCTTGAGCACAAAGATCCCTGGTTCCACAGGTAACTTAAGTGCGGCGCACTTTGACAGGCCATCGACAATGGTGTTCTGAGCTCTTGGAACATGTTCCATCTGCAGGCCGTCAAAGTGCTCTTCTAGCTTTCTCACTTCGTCGACGTAAGCTTCCATTAATGGACTCTGATAACTCTTGTTTACTTGGTGGACGACAAACTGTGAGTCACCCCTGACAATGAGCTTCTTGATCCCAAGGTCTGCCGCGATCCTGAGACCGGCAAGCAATCCCTCATACTTTGCAGTATGTTTGTTGTCTGCTCCTTGGGAAAGTGCATCTGGACTATGTACTTGAGGTACTCTCCGGTGGGTGCGACAAGCAGCATACCAGCGCCGGTGCCTTGCAGCGAAAAGGCACCATCAAAGTACATCAGCCATTCTTTGCTCGCTTCCTTGACGGGGATGCTCGTTTCTGGAATTTCTTCATCTGGTGTTGGCGTCCATTCTGCTATGAATTCTACCAATGCTCTGCTTTGGATAGTTGAAGTGCTCTCAAACTTGAGGCCAAAGCTTGACAGTTCCAGTGCCCACTCAACAATACTGCCTGTCGCTTCTGGATTCTGCAGTATCCTCTTTAGCGGAAAGCGAGTGACAACTGTGATCTCATGTGCTTGGAAGTAATGGCGCAGCTTTCTCGAGGCCATGAGAAGGCCGAAAAGCAATTTTTGCACGCCAGAGTACCTTGACCTAGCCCCCTGGAGAAGGGAACTGACAAAGTAAACTGGGCGCTGCACCATCTTCTTCTGTATCTCCTCGTGCATCTGCGCAGATCCATCTTTGTCGGGACCGGAGCTTGTCGGGGAAGCCCCCTGCTTGTCGCTGGATGTGCTTGCCATGGTTGCAGGCTCGTCATCTGCCTCCCTCTCTGCTACTAACGGAGCACTAACCACTTGATTGGTTGCTGCTATGTATAGCAGCAACTTCTCTTGTGGCTTAGGTGCGACAAGTATTGGAGGGGAGGACAGGTATCTCTTCAAGTCTTGCAGCGCAGCCTCCGCTTCCGGAGTCCATTTCATTGGACCTGCCTTTTTCAACAATTTGAAAAATGGCAGGGCGCGCTCAGAAGACCGAGAGATAAACCTGCTGAGAGCAGCCACACAACCGGCAAGTCTTTGTACATCCTTGACGCGCTTGGGCGCTTCAATCTGCTCAATGGCCTTGATCTTATCGGGATTGGCTTCAATTCCTCGCTGAGACACAAAGAACCTGAGAAGCTTGCCGGAGGGGACTCCAAACACACACTTCTCTGGGTTGAGCTTGAGGCTGATCTTGCGCAGATTTGCAAAGGTCTCGTCTAAATCTTGAATCAGGGTTGCTCTGTCTTTGCTCTTGACCACTATGTCATCCATGTAGGCTTCCACATTTCTGTGTATTTGTGGCTCGAGAGCGACATGGACTACTCTTGCAAATGTTGAACCAGCATTTTTTAATCCGAAAGGCATCCGTACGAAACAGTACGTGCCACATGGAGTAATAAATGCGGTCTTCTCCTCATCCTCTTCTGCCATGAAGATCTGATGGTATCCTGAGTATGCGTCAAGAAATGAAAGCAAATCACATCCGGCTGTGGAGTCAACAATCTGGTCAATGCGCGGCAAAGGAAATGGGTCTTTGGGACAAGCTTTGTTAACATCAGTAAAATCGATACAAAGTCTCCATTTCCCGTTTGCCTTGCGCACGACTACGGGATTGACCAACCACGTAGGATGGAGCACTCCTCTGACAAGGCCTGCTGCTTCTAACTTCTTGATCTCTTCTGTAATGAATTCTTGGCGCTCCACTGCTTGCTTCCTGACTTTCTGCTTGACGGGCCGTGCATGAGGGCAAACGGCAAGGTGGTGCTCAATCACTTTCCTAGGAACACCGGGGATGTCAGACGGTTGCCACGCAAACACGTCGACATTCGCCCGCAGGAAAGCAACGAGCGCGCTTTCCTATTTAGGATCAAGCGTGGCACTGATGGTGAAGGTACCACCAGTGCCGTCCTCCTTGGCGGACACTTTCTTCGTCTCTGGCGGAGCTGCCATTGTCTTCTTGCACTTGCCGGTGGAGCTTGATGGTGCGTCCTCGACGGCAGCGCAGTGCTCCGAAGAGGTGCGCTTGCCGGAGTGGGCATCAGAGCTCTTGCCGGACTTAGTCTTCTCCCCCCCGGGAGCTTCAGCGGCAAGTGGCTTGTGATTTGCTGCGGCTGCTACTTCCGGGTAGATCTTGTCGGCACAGATAAGGGCATCCTTCTTGTCGCCAGGGACAGAGATGACGCTTATCGGGCCTCGCATCTTCAGCATGTTATACGCATAGTGAGAGGCTGCCATGAACTTGGCGAGTGCTGGACGGCCAAGTATCCCATTGTAAGGCAATGGAATATCGGCAACGTCAAATGTGACCCTCTCAGTCCTGTAGTTCAGCTCGCTGCCAAATGTTACTGGCAGCGTGACTTTCCCCTTCGGCTTGCTCCTTCCCGGATTGATTCCTTGGAATGTGCCGGTCTCTTCGAGCTCGCTGTCAGGGATTTGGAGTTTCTGGAGTACAGCGGAGGAGATCAGGTTCAAGCCGGCCCCGCCGTCAACTAGCATCTTGGTGACCTTGAGGTTGCGGATAGTTGGTGAAACCAACATCGGCAAACACCCGACCACAGTTGTGCGATCAGGGTGGTCCTCAATGTCAAAGATGATAGGCGTGCTGGACCATTTCAGAAGCTTGCGCGATTCGATAGGTGGTTCTGCTGTGTTGACTTCCCGCACCCACTGTTTGAGTTGGCGGTGCGAAGTATGCAGAGAAGCACCACCGTCTATGCACAAAACCTCTGTGGCTTTCTGAAACTCCTGCTCACTGGTCTCGACATCATCCATGTCTTCGTCGTCGTCATCGTCTTCATCATTGTCGCGGACGCGGGGAGGTCTGTCTCCTTGCCGCTGCTTAGCCTTGCCGCGGCGTCCTCCCCGGCCGGCGCGCTTCTTGCCAGATTCCCCAGCGCCACCTTGGGCCCTCTCCTTGTCTCGCCGCTCGTACTCAGCCTTTTGCTGCTGGACAAGCTGCTCGACCTTCTTGCAGCTTTGGAGGTCATGGCCCTTGGTGCGGTGAATCTTGCAATACTGCTTGTCAGAGCCGTCCTTCTTGTCGGCGACCGCCATAGCCTGACAGTTGGTGCATGCACCAACCTCCTTGCCGGAGCTACCAACTTTGGCTTTCTTGGCGCCACCTTCGTTGCCGGACTGCTCAACGACTAGCACCTCTTTGCCTTTCTTCTTCCTGTTCCGCCGCCGGTTCTTCTTTGCCGGGGCAGCATCTTCACTGTCAGATCCTCCTGCTCCCACATTCTCTCCGGGGAGCTTCCTCCCTTCCTCAGCACGTTCACACTTGTTGGCCAGGGCATATAGCTCGCTAACGTCTCTGATCCTGCACATCGCCATCTCCTCCCGCATCCTGCGGTTACGCATGTTCTGATGGAACGTGCTGATGATCGCGGCAGGGTGGACGTCTGGGATGTTATACTGTACACGGCTGAATCTTTGAATGTACTTGCGCAGGGGCTCTCCTTCCTTCTGGACGAGCAGATGAAGATCACTCTCTTGGCCATGAGGTTTGTGGCCGCCTGTAAAGGCGCCGACAAACTGATGGCATAGATCAGCCCAGGAGGATATGGAGTTGTCCGGCAAGTGCATGAGCCAGGACCTGACGTTGGGCTTGATCACCAACGGGAAGTAGTTGGCAAGGATCTTGTCGTCCCGCCCCCCAGCAGCCTGCACCGCGATGGTGTAGATGCTGAGGAACTCCGACGGATGTGACTTGCCGTCGTACTTCTCTGGTACATCTGGTTTGAAATTCTTCGTACTGGGCCACTGGACTTGCGGCAGCTCACGAGTGAACGCAGGGCAACCTACCGCGTACGGCAAGTCGCCTGGTTCCCCTGGCGCATGCATGTCAACAGAGGGCCCAGCGCGCTGGTCTGATTGACGTCGCGCTTCTCTTGGGCGCTTGATGCGAGTACGAGCGTCTTCTTGTTGTCGTTCTTGAAGAACTTGGCGCTGATCGCGACGAGCTCGCGGATCTGACGACGCGGTGGAGTCGCTGTCGAGGTGGACCCGGCGGGTCGGCGATCTTGGCCTTCGGGGCGGAGAGTGCACAGTAGTTGCACCCCCACCAGTCTTGTCGTCTCCGGCTCGTGCCTGGCTGGCTTGCCGCGGCTGAGACGTGCTTGGCTGCCGTGGAGAGTCGCCGTTGGCGAAGCCGATGAGACTCTGGATGGTGGCCCTCCAGTCGTCGATCTTGTCCGCCGTTGGAGGGTAGTCTAGGAGCAGCTGAGCTCGCGCCAAAGCTTCTACTGCAGTGGCGGGTGGCGGTGGCGAACGGTGCGAGGAGCGGGATATGCTCGGACTTCTAACCACGTTAGAAGGAGCAGTATCCCGTCCAGGCGACCGTGCCTCGCTCGTGCCAGCATGTTGGCGTACATGGTGGTCTTGAGCGCTCCGAGATCCACCAGCTCGATCTTGATCTAGCGAGCGCATGGTACCTTGAGTACCATGACGCTGCCGGTCCCGCGCCTCCTGAGATGGGCGCGGTGCATGTACGGACGCAGAGGTCTTGGAGTGCGCCCGGTCGTTGTGGGAACCGGCTACGCCGCCGACGGGCAGCGCAGCCTTGTCCTTGGACCTGGCAACACCGTGAGCTTCCTCGTCGATGCGCGTTCTTCCGCCGGCGCCTGTCCCATCAGCCGTTTGCTCTGGCGATGGTGGGTTTGGCGCGGACGGAGCAGCTGCCTCTGAAGCCTTCTTCTTCGGCGGCATGTTGATGAAGATGATGAAGATCTAGTTCACACAACCTCGACGCCCCCTACCTGGCGCGCCAAAGATGCCGGGGTACTGATCCACGGGCACCTATGGGACCGGCGGACCGGGTCCCTTTCGGTTCGGCGGGGGCGGAGATCGTGCAAAGAGCAAATCGAGGCGATGCACGCGAGCGATTTACCCAGGTTCGGGCCGCACGGATGCGTAAAACCCTACTCCTGCTTTGTGGTTTGTATTGATTTCTTGCTTGGGAGCGCGGAGTGCTACAGTACACCCCAGCAGCTAGCGAGACCGAGCGTCAGTGTTCCCACCCCCCTCCACGTTGCACACGGGCCTCCTTTTATATGCTCAAGGGGTTACCGACAGGTGGCAACGGAGGTAAAGGGCAAAAATGGAAAGGTGCTGTGGTAAGCACAGCTACCTGTTACAGTGTATCATACCTAACCCTGACGACAGGGGACAAGGGCCTTAAATGCCCGTCTGTGTCGCCTAAACAGTGCGAAAAGGGACCGCCAGGGACGCCACCGTTCGCCACGATGGCGATCTTGTCAGCGCCGCTTGCCACCGCATGCCCCTAGCTGCACAGCCTTCCGCCACGTACGCCTGGAAGGGCCCCAGAGCAACACGTTGGTGGATGTGCTGGAGCGCGTGCGCGGAGAGGTGGCTTGCCGCGGTCGTTGTCTTGTCGCGTCCGGGAGCTTGTCGCTCACCGGGCCTTGCCGGGGCGCATGGTGCGCCGCGGCAAGTTCCTTGAGATGCCTTGGATGGCCTTCCCGGCAAGCTCCTCTTGCCGGGGTCTTGTCTTCTTAGCTTGGACACTTTGTTCTTGAATGGCTCCAGAGGAACCACGGAGGATCTTGGCGGTCACCGGCAAGCCTTGCCGCGGGATGCTGCGACTGCCCGTGCACAAGTTCGGGATACTAGGGTACCCCTACTCTAGTACACCGACACCAACTCACATTTTATTTTTGTATTATATCTACTATATTCCAAATTTTCTATGGAAAAAACTCATCAAAGAAAACCATAGAGCCATCAAAATAAGCACACAACACAAAGAAAACAGAATCTGTCAAAACAGAACAGTCTGTAGCAATCTGACTATTTCGAATACTTCTACAACTCCAAAAATTCTGAAAAATTAGGACGGCCTGAGAAATTTGTATATTGATCTACTGAAAGTGGAATGGGTATTTTATCGCTCCCTGGTGAAAAACTAAAATTAAATTCGTGAGCTTAAAAGTTTCTGTTTTTCGGCAAGATCAAACAACTATTGCGCAAGAATATCCTAAAGGCTTTACTTGGCACAAACACTAATTAAAACATAAAAAGCACAATCATAATCGTAGCATAATTGTGTTAACACTCAATAAAAGGAAGCAAAAAGCAAAAATAGATTATATTCATTGGGTTGCCTCCCAACAAGCGCTATAGTTTTACGCCCTTAGCTAGGCATAAAACAAGGGTCTATGTTTTGTCATCCTTGTTCTTTACTTTCTTAGAGGTATTTGCATCATGAGGCTTTGTAAACACAACATAAGACATGTTTTCCATAGAGGCCTTTGCAATCCTAGGTTGGTTTTCATCATACCCCTTTTGATTTCCTGCAACAATCCAAGAGTAATGTTGATTAACATTATTGAAAACTTGTTGGATTATATCTAGAACTGGGACTTCCTTTTTAAGATTCTCATCAAAGATCTTATTGTCCCCAAAAAATATCTTAAAACATAGTCACTATTGTAAAAAAATTCATCTATCACAGGTTTTTCACGATTCATACCACAAAAGTGAAAGATTTCCCTAGCTTCCTGAATTATGTAGTCAAACTCATTCATAAGAACAAGAGTGGACAACTTTTTAGCTCTAGGATTCTTTATAATGGGGATCTCAAAAAAAATCTTGGCAAGGTAGGATGCGTACGAATAAATTTACTTTCAAGTTTCAGAACTAGTGCTGAAATGGCATCCGCACAAGATCTAGTAGTTTTAAGTATAGGAGCATCATCAAGGCTAAGCTTCCCAACACAATTGAAAATTTCTTGGATACGTTCTTTTCCCATAACGTTCCCTTGCCCCAAGATAAAAGTTTTAGCATCCAGATTCCCCGTATGTCCAATCTTAGGAGTACGGCCATCATCTGTTGGTGCCATACCAAAATCACTCATGATTGCAAATAAAGGATAGATCTGACAAGAAAATGGCAAACGGAAAAGAGGGGCGAATAAAACGACAATTTTTTGTGAAGTGGGGGAGAGGAAAACGAGAGGAAAATGGCAAATAATGTAAATTGCAAGGAGATGAGATTTGTGATTAGGAACCTAGTTATGATGAAGATCCTCCCCGGCAATGGCGCCGGAAATGGTGTGTTGACGGCAGGCTATCTTGACTTGATTCTCCCCGGCAACGGCACCAGAAATTCCTTTTGATGTCGCTTGAAGCTACATCGGTTTTTTCCCCAAAGAGGAAGGGATGATGCAGCACAACGGCTGTAGGTATTTCCCTCAGATATGAAACCAAGGTTATCGAACCAGTAGGAGAACCAAGCAACACAACGTAAACAACCACTACACACAAATAACAACACGTCGCAACCCGACGTGTTAAAGGGGCCAGAAGTGGCGTGTGGACGAGAGAAAGTTGTAAATATTGATAGATTGAACGCCAAATAAAATAAATTGCAGCAAGGTATTTTTGTATTTTTGGTTTAATAGATCTGAAAACAAAAGGCAAATAAAATTGATCGCGAAGGCAAATACATGAGAAAGAAGACCCGGGGGCCGTAGGTTTCACTAGTGGCTTCTCTAGAAAAAATAGCAAATGGTGGGGGAATAAATTACTGTTGGGCAATTGATAGAACCTCAAATAATTATGACGATATCCAGGCAATGATCATTACATAGCCATCACGTCCAAGATTAGTAGACCGACTCCTGCCTGCATCTACTACTATTACGCCACACATCGACCGCTATCCAGCATGCATCTAGTGTATTAAGTTTATGGAAAAACGGAGTAATGCAATAAGAACGATGACATGATGTAGACAAGATCCGTTTATCTATATGGTGGTAGATATAGATCTCGTCTTTTATCCTTAGTAGCAATGATACATACGTGTCGGTTCCCTTTCTGTCACTGGGATCGAGCACCGTAAGATCGAACCCACTACTGGGCAGCTCTTCCCATTGCAAGATAAATAGATCAAGTTGGCCAAACAAAACCCAAATATTAGAGAAGAAATACAAGGCTATAAGAGATCATGCATAAAAGAGAACAAAGAAACTCAAATACTTTCATGGATATAAAAAGATAGATCTGATCATAAACTCAAAGTTCATCGATCCCAACAAACACACCGCAAAAGACTTACATCATATGGATCTCCAAGAGACCATTGTATTGAGAATCAAGAGATAAGAGATGAAGCCATCTAGCTACTAACTACGGACCTGAAGGTCTACAAAGAACTACTTACGCATCAACGAAGAGGCACCAATGGAAGTGGTGAACCCCTCCGTGATGGTGTCTAGATTGGATCTGGTGGTTCTGGACTCCGCGCTGGCTGGATGAATATTTCTTTGACTCCCCTAGGGTTTCTGGAATATCGGGGTATTTATAGAGAAAAGAGGTGGTCTGGGGGGTACCCGAGGTGGGTTGTCCCCTCCTTGAGACTCCCCCTAGATACAACTAGGGCCCAAATATCTTCCATCTGGTCCATAAACATCTCCATAAAGTTTCGTGGCTTTTGGACTCCATTTGATATTGATTTTTTGCAATGTAAAAAACATGGAAAAACAACAACTGGGACTTGGCACTATGTCAATAGGTTAGTACCAAAAATGATTATAAAACATCCAAGATTGATAATAAAACATCATGGAACAATAAAAAATTATAGATACGTTGGAGACGTATCACTTCCCGTCATGAGAGTTATTCTTGAAGTTGGTAGAATGTGATGGCTTGTTCGTTGCATCAAACTTGCCTTTCCCCTGAGATTTGTTCTTGTTGTTTTGGGGCTGGTTGGGCTGGAAGTTCTTCTCGTGTACCATGTGGGCACTAGAATCTCCCTCAGTGACACGAGCATGTGTGTATTTTGCTCTCACCTTCTCTTCAATATCTAGACTGCTAATGAGATCTGAAATGGAAAACTCATGTCTCTTGTTTTTTAGAGAAGTAGCAAAATTGTTCCATGAAGGTGGAAGGTTCACTAGTACGCGTCGGTGCTATACAAACAGTTTTTAACCCCTTTCCGTGACGGCATTTGGAACCGTCACCAAGTGAGTGTGGGCGATAGGGGGGGTCCTTCCCACACGACCCACAAATCGTCGGGGATAGGCCCTCCTAGGACATAGGCTAGGGCCGTGTGCGACCGGGCGAGGAATCGAAACCCAATCATTTCCGTAGGTATGTACATCCCACACGGTGAATCCCAGAAAAACATTTCCGTAGCTATGTACATCCCACGGTGAATCCCAAAAAACATTTCCGTAGGTATGTACATCCCACACGGTGAATCCCAGAAAAACATTTCCGTAGGTATGTATATCACACACAGTCAATCCAAGGAAAACGTTTCCGTTCTTGTGTACATCCCACATAGTCAATCCAGGGAAAACGTTTCTGTTCGTATGTACATCCCACACAGTTTTATGTATACGCTCATGTGTGAAAGGTGTAACTATCACACACACTCTGCCTTGGTTAACTGTTTGCTTTCATGAACTACATCACACACGATTTGATGTAGAAAACTGTGTGGCATTGGGCTATCCATCACAAGCGCTTTTACTGCTAGAACCCTTTGCAAAGTTCCATGACCGTCTGTTCTCTTTTTATTTTGGCCTGTAATTTATTATTCAAATTGGAAATTTTGAAATATGAAACGTGCAATTCAAATTCTCAACACAATGGTTCAACAACGAATCCATAAATAAAATTGCCAGTACAATATGTTTAGTAATTATAGGATTAGGCAGCAATTAACTATGATGATCCACAATATTTAAAGGCGGTAAAGGTGAAGAGACAAGTGTAAATCATTTTGACTGCCGACGGTGTTGAAGAAGCGGAATTCCCATAATGTGCCTTCCTGCATGCCATAGGCACGAGCCACTTTTGTCCAACCGCTTGTGACGATCGCCCGTCCATCCTTCACCGCCTCCAGGAAGACTTCTAGAGCATTATCATGGTAGCATGAATTATATACTATAACCTTAGTTGCCTCCGCTCCGTCCATGTAGTTTGCAAGGTAATCATCACTAAATAGCTTTGGAAACCACTGAAAAGAGAAAAATATCAGATACTCAGGTCTAATAGAGTAACTTGTTGTGGGCAGGGGAAAAGGCAACACATTACTTACCATCCTAAAGTTCACTATTGTCTTTGACAAAGTGTAAATAAAGAGCTTAATTCCAATCACCCGTTTCTTTCGCCTAACAATATTTCTTAGTTTCCTCACTTGACGCTTGTTCGTGAATATCTCATTGCCCCATACGCAAAAGGGATCGAAGCGTGGATCAGTACCGCTCATATATGTACCTACAAGCAACCAGTAAATGTTAGAAGCTAAACTGAGATTGCACAAATGATGTAAAATACAACTACCTATGTTCCTAAGTACAAGTATTTTTTGAGATTTCAATATGAACTACATATGGATGTATATAGAATTATAGATATAGTTTAGATTAGAATCTAGATTCGCTCATTTTGCTCCTTACGTAGTCTATATTCGAATCTCTAAAAAACTTATATTTAGGAATAGATGGTGTATAAGACATGGGATGCAGCTAACGTCGATGGCAAACAATAGCATCACCCATTGTAGCCCTGTGTGAGTACATGGAAAGCCAATGTTAACTACAACAGGGTTAACATCCACCAAAAATAGGAAATGGTAATAAAACAGCAGCATCTGTAGTGATATCTTCATTGCAAAAGAGTAGCACGGTAGCAAAGGGACGGATTAAAAAATGGATACAAGTATTAATTCCAACAGGCTTAACAACATCCTAATTCATGTTTTATAAGTTTGTAGCCATTGAAATACAACTCTTTAAAAATGGATACAACTGTTAATTGCAACAGGCTTAATGGCCATTGAAACCAGTACTGATAAAAATGCAATTGGCAGAGTTAAGCATCACAGGGCAGGTGCTACCAGAGCAGATAATGGCCTAGTTGTCTATAAAAAGGTAGGGAAAATAGCTAAAACATGTTAGGCATGTTAACTACAACATGCTTAATACATCGACCGTACAAAACATAGCCATTAATTGCAACTGGTATTGGTAAGATTGAACTGGTGAGTACATACTTGGTAAGTCCTGAGAGGTAGTTGCTGGGGCACTTCATCTTGGCCAAAGCCTGCCCAAAGTCAGCGGCGGCGGAGGCGAGTTGTTCCTCCGGGTCGAAGTGTGGATCAGTGCCACTGACATGTGTACCAACAGGCAACCAGTAAATGGTAGAAGTTAAACTGCAATTGCACAAATGATGTCAAATACTGTAAGACATGGGACGCAGCTAACCTCGACAGCAAACAACATCATCAGCCATTATGACCCTGCGTAAGTACATGAACAGGCATGTTAAGTACAACAGGGTTAGCATCCACCAAAAATAGCAAATGGGCAACATCTCTAGTATATCTTCATTGCGGAGAGTAGCATGGTAGCAAATGGACAGATTAAAAAATGGATACAACTGTTAACTGCAATAGGCTTAATAGCATCATAAGTCATGTTTTGTAAGTTTGTAGCCATTGAAATACAACTGTTTAAAAATGGATTCAACTGTTAATTGCAATAGGCTTAATAGACATTGAAACCGGTACCGATAAAAATGCAATTGGCATAGTTAAACATCACAAGGCAGGTGCTGCCAAAGCACAGAATGGCCCAGATGTCTATAAAAAGGTAGGGAAAGTAGCAAAAACATGTTAGGCATGTTTACTACAACATGCTTAATACATCGACCGTACAGAACATAGCCATTAATTGCAAATGGTATTGGTAAGATTGAACTTGTGAGTACATACTTGGTATGTCATGAGAGGTAGTTGGTGGGGCGCTTCATCTTAGCCAGAGCCCGCCCAAAGTCAGCGACGGCGGAGGCGAGCTGTTCCTCCGGGTCGAAGCGTGGATCAGTGCCACTTACATGTGTACTTACAGGAAACCAGTAAATGGTAGAAGTTAAACTGCAATTGCACAAATGATGTGAAATACTGTAAGACATGGGATGCAGCTAACCTCGACGGCAAACAATAGCATCAGCTATTATGACCCTGCATAAGTACATGGACAGGCTTGTTAAGTACAATAGGGTTAGCATCCCCTAAAAATAGCAAATGGGCAACATCTCTAGTGATATCCTGAGTCATGTGTTGTAAGTTTGTTGCTGGTATTGGTGAAATTGAGCTCGACACAGTAATATTTGAATATCACACAGTGTGCAGTACTGAAATAAACAAGGCATGAACATGCTTAATACATCAACTGTACAAATATCAGCCGTTGCAAGTGGTATTGGTAAGATTTAGCTGGTTAGATCTTACCTGTTAAGTCTTGGGGGGGTAGTCGCCGGGGGAATTCATCTGGGCTAGAGCCTGCACCATGTCGGCCGTGGCGACGGAGGCGAGGTGTTCCTCCGGGTCAACATGCACAGCGGCCATCGCGCCATGGACCGCCATCAGCTCCTGGCGGTGGGGATTTGGAGGCATGGGGATGTTTCGCAGGCACCATTTAAGAAATTAGGCCGGGGCTGTGATAGAGATCGGTGGGTTACCTGACTAGATCCGAGCAGAATGTAGATGTGGTTGAAGCTGTGGTTGCGACGGTGGCGGTTTGAGATGCCGGTAGGGGGAGGCGCGAGGGGGAGGGTTGGATACTGAGGGTGGGGATGTGGTTGGAGGAATAAATTCTGAAATCGCGCGCTTAATGAAAATTTCACTGCGAAACTTGAAACTTGGGCGGGGGAAACACACAACGCAGACGAAGCGCGTAAAATACTCGTGTGCGAGAAAAAAGAAAGTCGGCATATCTCGTCTCCAAAAAAATGTACATGTGTACTTGATTTTTTTCGGTCAATGGTACGCCTGGTTTATTAGGAAACATCGCACAGGTAACTGACTTATGGGTCATTAACACACAAAAAAACGCAGACGGGTACGACATAGAAACTGTGTGTTTTGTGATCTTCTAATGATTAACACAAAAAACGCACATGGGCACACATACTATTCAACGCTCAGAGCCCTCAAAGGATGCCCTTACCGACATTGTACGTTAATACTACAAACTTAAAGTACTACTGGTAATTTGCTCTAATACTACAAACTTAAACTACTTCTCACATGCTGCCATCGGGGCATGCTGGCCTGACGCCGGCGTTCTCCTTCCCGGCCTTGTAGGCGGCAGCCCACCGTGCTTCGATCTCCGCCAAGCTCTCCTCACCACGGCGTGCGGCCTCTTTTTTGTTGCGGCAGCGTGACTCTCTTTTTTTGACTGCTTTCTGCCTTTTCCGCTCCTTTAGTGCGGCTTTGGCCGCCTCTAGATCCACCACCCATTCGGCCATGGCAGCCTCAAAGTCCGCCCACGTAACTGTCTGGCCACCAGTGGCGATGAACTCGGCGCAGCGAGATGCCATCGCTTCCTTACCATATGGGCGGCGAGAAACGCGGCGCGACGGGATGCCATCGCTTCCTTACCAGTTACTGTGCGTCGCGATGCCATGGTCGACGCCTGGAGAGAGCTCTGGGACAGAGGGGCCGGGCAGCCGTACAGTGCGGTGGTATTCAAGATCTCAACGACAAACGACAATAGAAATTTGGCTTCCCTTACAATTTTGCTCGTTCATTATCGCACACGGTTCATCTCCGTCGCTTCCGGAAACAGTGTGCCCTGAGCCTATTGTGTGTTGCGTTATGATTGGCCGGAACCCCAACCACGTGGATTGCGCATGTGCACCGTAGGATGCGCCATGCTCGAAGGACAATCCACGTCCCTCACATCACGCCCGTGCACCTGTAGCTAGATTGGATTTATATGCGCTAAATGCCTAGAAAATGCACATAATCCCCTAAATATGGTAAATGAGCCCGGAAAAATGCCAAATTTGAACACGGTGATTTGCAGGGTGTATGTTCGTCGTAGAAAAAAACTCCAGGGCAAAGAATGAAGAAAATTTGGATTCCCCTTCAATCTTGGTAATTTCCCTCTCGCAAGCGTGGAACTTCTTTGGTGATGGTTCGATTTATGAAGGCCGTGCATGAGGACATAAGCCAAACCTTCTCTATTTTTTACCAGTGCATGGTGAGGTCATACCATGGCACACCATGCCAGACGTCATGTTTTTCAAGCATTTATTTCCTTTTTCTATAGTTGAAAACCCAATAAACAAATGTTTTTGGTTGACTATTGCCACGCATTTCATCGAAATATCTATCCCTTCCTTGTAAAAGGCATGAGAATTTACTAAATGGCACAAGCATGGTTTTCCAGGCCGTTCTTGTGCACCCTTTCATGCACTGATTGTTTGAACTTGAATTATGTGCATTAATGCCTAGGAAATGCACATAATCCCCTAAATATGGCAAATGAACCCGGAAAAGTGCCAAATTTGAACACAGTGATTTGCAGGTTGTATGTTCATCGTAGAAAAAAACTCGTGGACAAAGGATAAAGGAAATTTGGATCCCCCTTCAATCTTGGTGATTTCCCCCTCGAAACCATGAAACTTCCTCGGTGATGGTTCGATTTATGAAAGGCGTGCATCCCGACATAAGGAAAACATTCTCCAATTTTTACCAAGGCATGGTGAGGCCATACCATGGCACCACACCAGGCGTCATGTTTTCCAACCATGTGTTTCATTTTTTGTATAGTTGTTAACCCAGTAAACAACGTGTTTATGGTTGACTACTGCCACACATTTCCTTGAAATATGCCCATTCCTTGTAAAAGGCACGAGAATGTACTAAATAACACGAGCATGGTTTTCCAGACCGTTCTTGTGCACCTTTTCATGCACCGATTGTTCGAATTTGAATTATGTCCATTAATGCCTAGAAAATGCACATAATCCCCTAAATATGGTAAATGAGCCTGGAAAAATGCCAAATTTGAACACGTTGCATTTGAGGTGGTATGTTGATCGTTGGAAAAAAACTGAATGAAAAACTAGGTCGCAAATTTGGATTCCCCTTCAATCTTGGGGATTTCTCTCTCGAAAGCATGGAATTTCCTCGATGATGGTTTGATTTATGAAGGGCGAGCATGATGACATAAGCTAAACCTTCGCAAACTTTTACCAGGGCATGGTGAGGTCATACCATGGCACCATGCCAGGCGTCATGTTTTTTATGAATTTATTTCATTTTTTCTATAGTTGAAAACCCAACAAACAAACATTTGTGGTTGACTATTGCCACACATTCCATCGAAATATTTGTCCATTCCTTGTAAAAGGCATGAGAATTTGCTAAATGGCATGAGCATGGTTTTCCAGGCCGTTCTTGTGGACCCTTTAGTGCACCGATTGTTTGAACTTGAATTATGTGCATTAATGCCTAGGAAATGCACACAATCCCCTAAATATGGCAAATGAACCCGGAAAAGTGCCAAATTTGAACATGGTGATTTGCAGGTTGTATGTTCATCATAGAAAAAACTCGTGGACAAAGGACAAAAGAAATTTGGACCCCCTTCAATCTTGGTGATTTCCCCCTCGAAACCATGAAACTTCCTCGGTGATGGTTCGTTTTACGAAAGGCATGTATGACGACATTTTTACCAGGGCACAGTGAGTTCATACCATGGCACCACACCAGGCGTCATGTTTTCCAAGCATATATTTCATTTTTGTATAGTTGTTAACCCAGTAAACGACGTGCTTATGGTTGACTATTGCCACACATTTCCTTGAAATATCTGCCCTTTCCTGTAAAAGACATGAGAATGTACTAAATAGCACGAGCATGGTTTTCCCGACCGTTCTTGTGCACCTTTTCATGCACCGATTATTCAAATTTGAATTAGGTGCATAATTAATGCCTAGAAAATGCACATAATCCCCTAAATATGGTAAATGAGTTCGGAAAAATGTCAAATTTGAACACGTTGCATTTGAGGTGGTATGTTGATCGTTGGAAAAAACTGAATGACAAACTAGGACGGAAATTTGGATTCCCCTTCAATCTTGGTGATTTCCCTCTCAAAAGCATTGAACTTCCTCGGTGATGGTTCGATTTATGAAGGGCGTGCATGACGACATAACTCAAACCTTCTCAGCTTTTAACCAGGGCACGGTGAGGCCATACCATGGCACCATGCCAGACGTCATGTTTTTCAAGAACATATTTCATTGTTCTATAGATGATAACCTAGTAAATGACGCGTTTGTGGTTGACTATTGCCACACATTCCATTGAAATCTCTGCCCATTCCTTGTAAAAGGCTTGAGAAATTACTAAATACCACGAGTATGGTTTTTTTGGACCGTTCTTGTGCACCTTTTCAAGCACCAATTGTTTGAATTTGAATTATGTGCATTAATGCCTACAAAATGCACATAATCCCCTAAATATTGTAAATGAACCCAGAAAAGTGTCAAATTTGAACACGATGATTAGCAAGGTTTATGTTCATCATAGAAAAAACTCATGGATGAAGGAAAAGGAAATTTGGATTCCCATTCAATCTCGGTGATTTACTATCGCACACAATTCATCTCCGTCGCCTCTCTGAATTGTGTGTGTTCACTCACACATGTAAAAGGAAAAAAAGAAAACCCTCGCCCACTTTGTCCCCACTCACTCGCCGCGGACTCCTCCGCAACTCTGCACCCTAAGCTCCACGGCTGTTGGTGGCGGGCGTAGGTCGCGCTCCAAATGGCACGGGATTTCGCCCCTACCGCTTTCCGCCGCCTATCTGCACCGACATTCTAGACTCTGGATGACTGGGGTTTTCTGCGAGATTGGGCCGGGGATTTTTCTCATGGAGAAGGTAATCAACTTAATTAGTGAAATATTCACTCATCTCTTATCACAGTCCATCCATCGTTGTTAATCAACTGGCGGAAATCGCCGTGGAATCATTTTTGTTCTGGCTGATTCGTGGGTGTTCATTCATGTGTCCACAGTGCGAGCACAAATCAGGCAACTGTGGTTGTGGCCAGTCTGAAACGAAGTTCTATCTCACCATTCCGGATGACTTCAGGGAGCGCTCGGTATGTTCAATCTCAACCTACCACGGTCAGCATGGCCTAAATTTGTGAACATGTACCGTCTGTTGCTACATTATATATATATTTGCATCAAATCTTTGTTACATTATCTATTTTTAATTTTATATTTTTGTACTTGCGTTCATCTATATATTGATCTGTTCTATCAGTTACTCCCATGTTTGCATCTTGCTCTGTTATTTCAATATATCTAATTTATTATCTTAATTTTCATTTCAAGCAGTACATCCCTTGCTTTGCAAGAACAGGAGTAGAAGGAAATCTTGGGATTTACTTTGCTGATGACTCCCAGGATGTCGTATTGACAACGCAACATAGATTTACAATGACGGTTAGCCTAAAACTTGATAAAGATGGTCACTCCTATTTTAATGCGGACCTTTGGAGAAAAATGTCTAAGTGTTATGAACTGAAAGCTGGCAATAAATTCTAGTGCGTGCACCACAGCCTGGTCTAATTAACATGGATGTTTACTTCCCCAACATCATCAGCCAATCAAAGTCTGATCGAGGTTAGTGTCCTTTCAACTTTCTCCATGCTATCATATTACTATTTAAGCAACCAATCAATCACTATTTAAACAGGATATGCCGGATGCATAGTGAACGATCTGTATGTTACTAAGCGTACCAAATTTCACTGGAAGGACTTGAAGCATGCCATAAACTATGTTGATAATCTGACAGAGATAGCACAGCGTATGAACGCTGGATTTTGGATGGGATTAATTAGACCTATGGTGCACAAACTGAACAAGACCAATTGTGTGCACAAAATGGTGGTAAAAAATCTTATTTTAATGTTGATGCTCATAAACTATATACATCTTCAACAATATGTTACAATTGTTTTTTATTCTACATGTCAATAGAAATTGCCCCCTGTAGCAGTTCCTGGATCGATTTCCCAGCATGGTCGAATTACACTTGTGCCTGCTAATAACGCCAAAGTGATTGCAAGGTACTGCATTTCCTGTAGAAATGGAACCATTCAAATTAACAAGTTCTCGCTTCTCATGGCAATGCATCCATATTGGAAAATTGGAGACACTGTTCTACTCATGCTCTACCAAGGCACAGGAGGGCTCTTCCTTCTCATGAACGAGATGCTGAGTCGCCGTGATCAAGCTGCTTCCAGTGGATAGTTGTGGTTGTTGGCCCTCAGCCTCTTAAAATGTGCTAGCTGTTACTATATATGTTAAGTATGTAGATATGGACCATATGGTTGTTGGCCCTTAGCCTCTTAAAATATGATAGTTGTTACTATGTTAAGTATGTAGATATGGACCATATGGTTGTCAAAACCGTGTTACGAAGATCCTTCTTTTGTCGAATAGTGTAACCACTATATATATGTTACTCAAATGATGTTACCCAAGTTCATAAATTTTTATGGGAAGTATTAGTATCGTACACAATTCAATGAGTTTAAGCGTGTGCCCGATGTCCAGAAGGCATTTGCATATTTACTGTCCATATTGCAAATTCACACACATGTTAACATAAGGAAACATATGTGTAACATACTAATCATTGCACACGAGTACTCGCAGACGCATCATGTGCGATACTCCTAGCCACCACAAGCAACTAGTTTGCATTTTTCAAAGTTTTTTGTACACACAGAATCGCACACGAAGTAACTGTATTGACCGTCTATGTTGTAATTTCTCATCGCAAATAGTTCATCTGAGTTGGCTGTTTGCCATGTATCACACACATCTTCTTTACATGACTCGTTTGTGTTCTTTTGGCTCATCACAAACAGGTCATGCATGTGAACTATATGTCGCATATCAGACACATCTTGTTAAGTTGAACTGTTTCTGTTGTCTTCCCTAATTGAAAACAGTTCGTCCTAGTGAACCGTATGCCGTATATCGCACATACATTGAGATATGGCTGCCCGTTTCTGTTGTTCTACCTCATCACAAACAGTTTAAATGGATTAACCGTGTGTCCTGCATCGCACACACATTGATATGGCTGCTCATTTCTGTTGTTCTACCTCATCACAAATAGTTTGAATGGATTAACCGTGTGCCCTACATCGCACACGCAACTAAAATCTGAACCATGTTTGATGGCTCCGCCATCCCAAATGTTTTGCACCTTTTTGATGGTTTTTTACACCACCGTTTGCGATTATTGCATCACACATAGTTTCGGCAAAGGGTCTCTGATTGTAGTGTTTCATTAGCAGTATCCTGCCATAGTGCTTGACAATGATGGTCCTAGCAACAAATTTGTCCGGCAACACACACTTAAAGTACTCAAGTTCCTTAGTGAGTGACTGTATCTCATGAGTCTGCTGAACAACAAAGCGCTCATCAGTCATCTCATAGTCACAGAATTGCTCCATGACGTACAACTCGTTGCCAGCGCCCGAGGCCCCAAACGTGGCCTCGAGCGCAGCCGACATGTCTTTGCCGCTGTCAAACGACATATATGAATCCACAACGGAATCGTCAAGAACACTGAGTAGGGCGCTTTGAAGAGGGTATCCATGTTCTAAAAAGCTTCCTGTTGTGTAGATTAAGATCGCCCTCAGGCTTACCCTTAGTGGCGTCATAGCAGTACATGATCCGAAACCAATATACTGCTCTTGTGCGTCACCTTTTATATTGCACCCCCTTAAAGGTAGGCAGCTTCAAAAGCGCAGCAAAACCACTCGGAGTAAATTGCCAATAATCAGGTTTTTGGATTGGATTGTTGAATATATGAGCAATTTACTATGAGGTTTAATCCGAATATCCGAATCAACAGTAAATAGATCATGATGATAATTGCAAAGATCAAAGTAATGATGCGGACTAAACTAGGAGGATAGAATCACATACTGTACAGCGGGAGCAGAACCGCTGTGGTTGATGTTGTCACTCATGTCGTTGATGAAGAGGTTACCGAGGTCGGGGAAGAAGGCTGTCGTTGAGGAAGTCGTCACTGGCAGCAACCGCAGGAGTGTGCTCCCCAAAAACCTGATCGCCCCTCTCCCGTATAGGATCACAAAAGGCGGGGTTCGGAGGACTGCTGTCCCTTCTCGCGGTGCATGCCGGAAGGAGGGATGGAGAAGAATTGTGTGGCGACGCTATGATCTCGAACGGTGCGAAACCATATGATATAGCAGCGGCTAGGGTAGAGCCTGTCAGGTCGGTTATGCGAGTAACACCAAGTATAATAGTAGGCCTTTGGACAAAACCCCATGTGAAAGTCAATAATAGGCCCACTATCCAAAAGAATCACAAACGGCTGAGTAATTAAGGCGTCTATTAATTATTAATTAATGACTTGATAAATTTTCTAACCAACAAAAATATAGACCACGTGCATAGCTTTTGTCCTTGGACAGGCTCATTCCTGAAGAGCGCGCGTGTAGGTTTCCTATTATCATGCTCATGCAAATGCTAGAATAGATTACATTATAAAGTGGTGCAACACACACTCACCTAGCAGTATGGGACTAAACTTAAGTCCCACTCACACCACACTTAGAGCATGGTTAATAGTAAAGCCAACATCCGGCTATATGAAGTTGACACATCATCTAGAGCCAACCTAATAGCCTGCTAGTACAATAGTTAGTCCCTTTAGTATAATACTATATCATTAATAATGGCCCCACCTTTTGTCTCACAAATTATGTTGGAGCTCGTGCTACAACCGGCTACAAGTTTACAACCCACTTCTCTTCTCTCTCTCCTCTTCTCTCTCCTTCAACTAAGCACACATGGCATATTTAAATTCTTATAGCCTACCTATGTCACCTAATTGTAGTACTTGCTCTAAAGTTACTCTCCACTATGTAGTCTGAAATGCTGGGCGTGCAGCGGGCGATGCCCTCGGTCGGTGCGCTGCTTCAACGGCGGAAGTAGTGAGAGGTCGCATTGCCCTAACTTGCCATCAATGTGGAGCGGCGGGCTAAGCTGGCGCCGGGCGAGAAGCACACGTGGGAGGGGGAGGGGGTTTTGGTGGGCCAAGAAGGTGAGAAGGCAAGTTGGGATCGGTCCGGACGGGGAAATATCATGTTCTCCCATACTCACTAGTTTCATCCATACTCCCACTATAATGCAAAGTAACATAGTAGTAATGTTATAGATGGCTTCATTTATTAGCTTGTAGACTCATCTTGTCTTGGGAAACGCTATGTTACAGTAGTAACGTATTATGTTACCACTTCTCATTAACTACTTGCCACATAAGCAAAATTTTCTTGGAGTGTGCTAAGTTACTCCCATTATAACTAGTCGTACAAAGTGTGTGCTATGTACAGGGCCTAGTAAGCAAGCTTCTCATCGTTCTGCGAGTTGACATGACACATCAAAGTAGTAGTTTTTTTCAAAATGTACATCAAAGTACCAGTGTAGTAGTCTCCAAAAAGGGATGACCATGTCCATGGCTACCATCCCATCCCGTGCTCGGTCATTGAGTATGTGCATGATTCACGTGCCATTCAAGAAAAAAATTGCATACATTCCATTGAAGAAAAAAATTAAAAACAAGCACGCCACCGCGTCATGGTCGAACTTTGATTCGTCCACCCATGGTTCCCGACCCTCCACTAAGTGAACAACTACCAAACGCGTCAAATTATTACGTGAGCTGCCTCTTCATCCAGAAATGAGCTCCACCGCGTACCCGCGCGCGTGTGTTAGGGAATGTGGCACAGAGTACATGTGTCTGTGCATGCAATTTTTTCTCTTCATGCACGTACTCCTTTTTTTGTGGGTGATTCGTGCACGTACTCGGCCTACGTTGGTGACGGTTGGTGAGTCTCACTTATCTCTACATCTCAACATGTACATCTACATCTGCATCTATGTCTACACTACATCTACATCTACATCTACTATTGTACAACAAGTTTTAAACATGAGACCAGCCATTTTCTTTCATGACACAACCAGCCCGTATCGCTTCTTGCTCCTCGTCTCTCTCAAAGTGCGTCCAGCAAGCGATTTTGCCGTCGATTGAGGTCGGTTCGCTCACACTCGGTCCCACATGTTATAAATCTAAAAAGAATACTCTGACCAGCGGACCATTGAAAGAGGTATATTTTTCACCCTCAAATGTAAGTTGATGGACAAATAACCCCCCAAAGTCAATTTTGGTACGATTTCTACCCTCAAATCTCTAAAATGGGGTATATCACCCCCTTGAGTGGTTTTAGTGTTCACATGTTAGAGTTTAGGTGGTTTTGTTTGTTGACTGGGAATTGACTAATTATTTACACTAATGAAATGGCAATGACGCCGTCGGAAGCCGCAGATGTCATCGGAGATGTACCCAATGGACCCCGACCTTCCCTACAAGGAGAGGAGATCATGCGGGTGCCTTTCAAAGCTCAAGGGGTTGTCGGGCTACCTCGTCGGCTCGTCGCCCACCTACCTATGGTCCTCCCAGAGCCTCCATCATTGTTGCACAGCTCATAGTGGCGCTCATTTGCAGGTGGGCGCTGCTAGCTAGGAGATGTATTTGAGTTAATCGAGCCCTACTTGAAAATCAATTGTGTCCTTGGCGTAAGCTCCGCCACTACTAGAAGAAAACTCCTGCAGAGGAGGTCAACGAGAGGCAGCATCGTGCTACCTACATTGGTAGTTTGATTCATAGGATAGAATGCTATAAGATTTTTCCCATGTGTGTTAATTGGCAATCTAGCATCCACCCAACTTTTTTTCACTTCCTTTGTTTTTCCTGTGTCAAATACTCTGCTTTTTTAGGGGAACACTGTGTTAATGCTATGGGATTCAAGTGGACATGCCACGCCAATCCTTTATTTTTCTTTATGAAGAGAGTACTTGCTACTGCAAGAGCACTGTGTTAATGATGTGCCGCTGCAAGAGCCGCCTATATTAATTAACCATGCTATAAAAAGGTGGACCATCTTTGGCTATACTAGTAGTACTAGGTTAGTAGGTGACTTTTTGCTTGGCTCTTCTCCTCTTTCGGAAGTCGAACAATAATGATGGTACTACAGTAGTACTCCCTCTAGCACTCTTTTGTTTGCGTCTAAGGTGAAGCCCGGATACCAAGGAGTGATTGTTTCATTTGAAATTGGACATTTCTACCCTTGATGTACTACATGCACTATTCATGTGCCATTGAGGAGAAAAAATATTGCATAGTACTAGGTGCCATCGAAGTGCACGACTCACTTACGCACTGCTTATCTCCATTTTCTTGCATGACACGTGCACCTTGATGCTAGATGTCCTGCGTGTTTGGCAAAAGGATGAACAAAGCTCACATAAAAAAGAGTGGAAGAACATAGGGCCTATTTGGTTCCCAGCCTAAGGTTGCCACGTCTAACCTTAGTCATGCCACAACATCTTAGACATGTGTCTGGTTCATTGCCACACTTCTCTAGTTATATGGTCCACATGTCATAGTCTCAATATTTTGCCAAATCTTGCCACACTTGTGGTGGCCATAGCCACACTTTTTGTGGCAGCTACACTTTGCCAAAGGTTAGTTGTGGCAAATGGGCTGTTTGTGGCACCCAACCCATGCAGGGCCATTGACGTGCATGCAAACTAGGGTCAATCCCTCCCCTAATCAACGTGTTCATTCTCTGCATGCATAGGTCGCTCATTCTCTCCCGCATTAACTTCATCCCCCAGGTGGTTCAGCCAAAAAATTTGCTTGCTGATGAACGAGGCAGTGAGGGGAGCGAGGATGGAATTTAATGCATTGCGCCTAAGTGTTTTCGGAATATCTGATTTTCGTAAGGTGACTTACACACCTAGACGGAGGGAGTAGTACTTACTATGGGAAAGGTGAAGTGATGGTTGCTTCGCCCAAGCAACTTATTACTTTGGGAATATGGGAGTACCAGCGGATTCAACGAACAGAGAAATGATGGTTTCTTCATCCGAGCAACTTACTGTGGCAAAGGTGAGGCTCTGTGATTTGACTGCTCACTAGTCATTACTACTGTGGTGCAACTACCGGGGTGGATCTTTCCCTGCAGTTGTGCACTCAATATTGTTGCATGGCAGGTGGAGCCGAATGGAGGATGTCCCACATGTCGGCGAAACGAAGTTGAGTTGTTTCTGGCATTGCTATTAAACCTCTCAGGATTTGTTTATATGTACGCATAATTTTAATTAAATTGTAATGTGACGCTATGAAGGTCTCAACTTTGGTTCCCGCAGGAAAAAAAGGTTTCAACTTAGGGTTCATGTGTCCTCTTGCCTCAAGATTATCTTGTTACAACATTCTATCAAATACAAATTAAACTACCATGGCTCCTAATGCATCTCAATGGTTCACAAATCAGCGCCAATATTCACATCACAACTGAAGACAAAGTTGTGAGAAGGTGTACAAATAAAGAAAATATATAATTGATCGATGTTGTTCGTAGGCATGGATCCATTTCTTGGGAACATTATTCATTGGTTGGCAGCTAGTTTCACCCAGCTCTGTAGCCAAAAATAGGTGTATGGAGGACATCACAATCCGATCTTTTTGTGCAGCTCCACTAAAATCGAGCTAACCATCCCTGTTTGCAAAGATATCCAGTCAGTGTGATTACAATAATAGTGGAACTAGATGATGAGACATAACACACACAAATAGAAGTCGATCAGCTCTGTGATCTCTCTTTAGGACTAACTACTTGTTGGAGAAGATTAGGCACGGAATTGGATGAGGAGGATAGCAAAACCAATCTCCCTTTCTGCAGTCCCACAGAAATGTAAAAACGTTGCTCGTGTGACATTTTGGCAGAACTGCACAAAACTCTCTTAAGAAAAAAGTGATTTGTGCAATTCACCAAAATGTCGCAATAGCAACGAGGTGAAATGGATAGCCCTGTTTGCAAAATGAGGTAGAACAGAAACAATTACTGCCCAATAACACGAGTTGAAGACACATACGCCGACAAAAACGAAGCATATTCCATGTAATAAGGGAAAGATAGCAGCATGGTGGTTTATCAAGAATGGTTTGAGGACGAGATTGCAAGATGGAAAGTACGCCGGCCGAGAGAACGTTTTAAGCAAACAAATAAAGAAGATACACATGTAGGATTTTCCACATGGAGCAACGTGGGAAGATGGGCAGTGGAGCAAGGCCGGAGGAAGCTATACCTCAGGGTTGTCGGGAAGTTACTAGGAGGGCGCCAGCGGCCGGGATCTGCCCATACTGCGGCAACGAGCAAGTGGCGAAGGCCCTACCGTGCTGGAGCTTGGTCAGAGAGAACGGCGGGTACTGCAGATCGGGACGTGCTGCCTCAATGCCGTCGAACAAAGAAACGATGCATATCCTCCCTTTCTGCCGGCGGACGGGATGCGGCCGGATCACTGACCAACGATGAGAGAGAGAGGCCTGCGCCGCCTTGTGTGAGATGGTGTGACGAGAGACAAACCCCGACAGGCAGGCTCTGTTGTATATAGTGGAGCGGATTTTTCCATTTTCCCCATGACAATCATTTTATATTATGTACATGCCATTGAGGAATATAACTTTATTTAATACTAATGCGTCAAGTCGAACTTTGTTCTGTCTACGTGTGGTACACGACCCTCCTTCGAGTAAACAACTGCTACACGCATCAAATTATCAAGTGGGCTACCTTTTCATACAGAAACGAATTGTAGCATGTACCCACGCGGGTCTGGCCGGGAACGAGACGAGAGTACGTGTGTCCTGCGTGCACATCTTCTTTAGGTGCAGCTACGTACGTGGGTGTGTGTGAGAGAGATGGTTTGTGTGAAATAGAGGCAATGTGTCAATGATATCTCAAACAAAAAACGTAACATATGCAATGTGTGTGAAACAAAGTCATGGATATATCATATATAGAGGGAGCGATCCACGAGAAGAGAGTGTAGGGATCATCGGCGTGAGATATTGATAGAATTGAAAACAGGGATGAAGTGTGTGGCTGCGCAATCGATAAAGATTGAATTTGTGTTTGCCCACGTCAAAGATACAGGGCGGCTGGCCTACTGGAATTTGAGAGGGCAGAGGTGCAGTTTTTCTCTATGGCATGGATACCTACCTACAACGTTCGACTATCGGTGTGTGTGTGGGGGGGCAAAGACCTAACTATAGAGGGGTAGATTGACTAGTATATGTGTGGAGAAGGAGAGAGACCTAGATATGTATTGAGGGAGATCAATCGGCATCCATGCATGTGTAGCAGAGGAATAGGGTTGGGAGAAAGACAAAGGTAGAGTGTCAGAGGGTTGGTGGTGGAGTGGCTTCTCACAAATGGTGGGAGAGGCTTGCTAGACAAATGGAGGGTATGAGTGCAATATCAATAAGAGAGGGTCGGGGATGTCTGTCTGTCTATGCACGTGCGTGTGAGAGACGGGTCGGGAGGTATGCAAGGATGATGAGGGGAGACGATATGGTTGTGGTAAGCATACGTAACTACATAGGAAGATCAACTATCGTGTGTCCGAGAAAGGGAGAGACATAACTAGTGAGGTAAGTCTATCGGTGCGCGGGGAAAAAGAATTATAGTCGACCTAGCTATATATAAGGAGATCGGTACATATACATGAATGCATGTGTTAGAAGAAAATAAGGTCCGGAGAGACAGACGGGGGAGAGGGGTGCGGCTAGGAGGTGGTGCGAGAGGCCTACTATGTCGAGGGGGAGGAGTGTGCGAGTATGAGATCGAGCAAAAGAGGGGCATGAGTGTGCACCTGTGTGGAACCGTATTGGACATAGGGGCATGGACGGTGAGAAGAGAAGAGGGGAAGTATGTGTTTGTGGTAGGCACACTTGGCTAGAGAGGTATGTCGACCGGTGTGCCGGAAAGAAGGAGCCGGGGGGGCTACACACACCATGGGTGAACGACCTAAAGAGAAATAACGAACGTGCACAATGGAGGGGATTCTGAGGGAGGGTGAGAGGGGGGCGGGCGTGTGCATGCACGATAGAAAGTTAGCCCTAGCTAGCTACAAAGAGAAGAGGATCGTGAAGGTGTAAAATACGAACAAAGATCATAATTCATTATAAAAAAGTGGATACAGATACTTGAAGAAGACATCATAATGTAGAACATTGATTATAATTTGGGCTAATGTGTGGCTTTTGCAGCTCAAGGCTAAAGACTTGTCATAATGTAGGGGGCAGGGCACTATACTTTGTGTGATAAAAACTGTGTACATATGCAACATGGTTTAGATTATGAATATCTAGTTAGTACATCAAATGTACTATTATTTGGAATCAACATCAAGTGTATTAAAAAATGTATTCGAGTTCATATAGTACAGATAGTTCATATCTATCTCTATAGTAATCATGTGGTGTGTTGCTAAGGTAATACACGAATGATGGTTGAAGTTGGAAACAATCATGATTGTAGATTCTTATTGAAATAGAGAAATGAATTCAAATTTAGTTCAAATTGCAGCGGTAGTATAGACATTTGGAATGCACTAAAATGTTGGTATGAGTAGGTTACATGCATTATATAGCCAACGAAAAAATTTAATTGGACATAACATGGATTCATAGCTTTGAATATCATTTGTATAGTAAAACGAGACAAGGCTCTCTCTTTGTGTGGTGTGAATAGTTTTATTTTTTTGCTTTTTTCGTTGAGGGAAGTGCAAATTGATTTGGTGCGTACAAGTACAATATTACACGTTAGACTTGTCCCTAAAATTCAACCCGCGCCTTGTTATATCCTGAAAATTCAGATATCGTGCTCCCAAAACTCGTGCCTTCGCAACCCGCACCTTGCTATCCCGAAATTACAATGCGCGCGAAAACTCCCTCCAGCTGCCAAATCCCGACATGCGAAATCCCCCTTCTAACCCTGAGCCGAAAGGGCCGCTAGATCACTCGATGGGGGTACTTTTGTAACACACCCTACATTTTGGACAAACGCGTCCCTAAGTCATGGTTCCCCCCTCCCATCGCCTCCTTTTCTCCATTCGAAATCCCAGGCTGCCATAACCTCTCCACTCCAGCCGCGAAACCCCACCCTCCTCTGTCCGCCACCTCACCGCTGCCCAGTCAGAGCCTCTTCCCCGACGATGTCGTCCACCGCAACAGCTCGACGTCCCTCATCCACCTCCCCCGGATAAGGATCCGTCATCCATATTGTCGTCCCGCCGGTTCAGCCGCCCCGTCCTCCATCTCCAAGGAGCTGCTCCAATGATCGCCTCGTCTATCGCGGCTACTCCATCCCCACAGTACCGCCTTAACCCGCTCCACTGGAACCGCAACATCCTCACCGACTCCTCAGACAAAGCCGAGGCCTACTCGGCGCCGCCAAAGAGGTTGTACACTCATCACATCGCACCTGCTCCTTAACTCGACCTCCCAGGACCGACGGTGCTCCATCCTGCACCCCGATGGAGCGACTACCTCGAAGCCGGCGCCGCGGGTGACATCTCCATGGCGGATCTCGCCAGTGCGAGGCCCCTTCGGCGGTGGTGGCCATACCAGCCAGATCTGCTCCTGCTGCTCTGGCTCTCGCTTGCTCACGCTGCTGCTTTGGCTCTCGCCCGCTCGCTCGTGCAGCTGATGTTGCTCCGGCTCTCGCTCGCTCGCTCACACTGCTGCTGCTCTCCCCCTCGCTCGTGTTGCTGCTCTGCTCCGATTTAGCTACACTTTAGTCAACTGAATCGACTTTTGGGTCAGTCGATTTTCAGGGGATGGGGCTAGAGGGATGGTCGAGGCGGTGGCAGACCGGCGGTGGGGAGTTGTTTCGGGGCGGCGAGGCGGCGGCGGACCGGCGGTGGGGAGTTGTTTCGGGGCGGCGAGGTGGCGCGGGGGGCGGCGGTTGGCCGGTGGTGGCTGGCGGCTTAGGGGGTGCAGGTTGAAGATGAACTGCAGGCCCTCCCTAAACTACATGTGAAGTGCCTCTCTGCTACCATTGCGTTCAGTTTCGACACTAACATTTAGATTCCACAGTAAATTTTAGTTTCGATAGTTAAGTTCAGAGTCAACAGTTTTCACCTCATCTGTTGTAGTCAGGTGGTTTTTGGTGATGTAAATTTTACGAGCATAATTGGTTTGGTGCCAAAAATAGGCATGCTAATGTTTGACATTGTGCCAAATATTGGCTACTACTTGGTTGTTACCGAGTTGTCTTGCCTATCTCACATAAAGTTGCCAATATTTGGCAAGTCTTGGTATTGCCAATATTTGGCAATTCCAACATTTGGCTAGCCAAATATTGGTAGCAAACCAATCATGCTCTACATCTATCACTTTTTGGCAATGTATTCTACATCATCTATAGGAGATGCTATTAGAATCCCACTTGAGATTAACGATGTGTGTCTTGTGCTGCTTCAGCCTCGACGTCTTACGGCTCACCGGAGCTGCTCCAACGACGGAACTATCCATCACAACCGAGAAGTGCCCTCGACGCCGTCTACAGATTCCTCAGATCTTCCTCCACACCTCCGATAGCCACCTCTGACTCAACTTCTCCAGCGACCAACCCAATGATGCTGAGGTCGACACGGCAAAGACAAACATGTTGTACACTTGTCGCATCACTTATTACTCTGCATTCATGTCGGTCCATTAGGGCTATTTTGGTTCAATGGAAAAACATAGCAATAGGAAATTTTCCTATGGCGCTCTACTATTCAATTATTCATGCATTTTGTTGAAATGAATGGAGCGAAACATCCACTTGGACCTAATTTTCAAAATCCTATGCATGAAAACAAGACCAAGTGCATTAGTGGCAGAATAACATTCTAACTGTACACGCTTTCATATGGTTTCACTTTATTTTGGCCATGTTTCTTTGCATTTCTCTGCTCTTCCAATTCCTGTGAACCAAACACCCAAGTTGACAGAAATCCTATGTTTACAAATGTTGTGTTTACCGTGTGTATTCCTATCCTATTCCGGTGTTTTTCCTATCCCTGTGTTTTTAGAATCATGCAAGCCAAATGAGCCCTTATAGAATTACTTCAGTTGCAGGTAGGTGTCAAAGAAAACTCTGTGTGGTTTGTCCTGCTCCTGCCGTGATGCCGTCTACCTCACCTGAGCTGCTCCATCGACAGAAGCATCCACCAAACCAAACATCACAACTCATGACCGTCTTTCACTGCCTCAGATCTCCTTTCCTGCCACCGGCACCCACCGCAACGGTATCTCCATCATCGACTCAGCAGATGAACCTGAGGAGTACATGGGTCCACAAGAGAGGCCGCACTCTTTTGTTTCTTCTTTGCTTATGCATTTCTTAAAATTACCTGCTACTTTATCGTCATGTTCACCTCTTAGACTGCAAGTCAGGTCCAAATTAAAAGGAGGCTTTAATATCCCTTAGTTTCCAATAGGACCCCACTGCCACGGGAGGGTAGGACAAAAGATGTCATGCAAGTTCTTTTCCATAAGCACTTATGACTATATTCGGCATACATGCCTACATTACATTGATGAACTGGAGCTAGTTCTGTGTCACCCTATGTTATAACTATTGCATGAGGAATCGCATCTGACATAATTATCTATCATCGATCCAATGCCTACGAGCTTTTTCATATATTGATGTTCGCTTATTTACTTTTCTGTTGCTACTGTTACAATCACTACAAAACCAATACCATTACTTTTGCCACTGTTACCACTACTATCATATTACTTTGCTACTAAATACTTTGCTACAGATATTAAGTCTTTCAGGTGTGGTTTAATTGACAACTCAACTGTTAATACTTGAGAATATTCTTTGGATCCCCTTGTGTCAAATAAATAAATTTGGGTTTAATACTCTACCCTCGAAAAGTGTTGCGATCCCCTATACTTGTGGGTTATCAAGACTATTTTCTGGCACCGTTGTCGGGGAGCATAGCTCTATTCTTTGAGTCACTTGGGATTTATATCTGCTGATCACTATGAAGAACTTGAAAGATAAGAACCAAGATTTTTCCCTCAACTACGAGGGGAGGTAAGGAACTGCCATCTAGCTCTGCACTTGATTCACCTTCTGTTTTGAGTAAACTTGCGACACCTACTCCTGCTATTCATTCTGATATGTCACATGTTATTGATGATGCCACTTCTGCTTTGCATGATACTTATGATGAAACTACTTCTATGCTTGATAATACTGTGCCGCTAGGTGAATTTCTTGATGAACAACTTGCTAGGGTTAGAGAGAATGAAATTATTGAAACTGATAATATTTATGAAAGTGATGATGAAGATTCTCCCCCTAGATATAAATTGCCTGTTGTGCCTGAGGGTTATGTTATGGATGAAGAAACTGCTAGAAATTTTTTAGCTTGCAATGATAGATATGATCTTAAGAAACTATTTGTTAAGCTTAAAGAAAAGTATTTGAATGCTAGAATGAAATATGAACCTGTTTTTGCTACTTCACCTATCTTTATTTCCAGTAAGGATTATGATTTCTCTATCAACCCTGAGTTAATTACTTTGGTTGAATCTGATCCTTTTTATGGCTATGAATCTGAAACTATTGTGGCACATCTTACTAAATTAAATGATATAGCCACCCTGTTCACTAATGATGAGAAAACTCCCTATTACTTTATCCTTAAGTTGTTTCCATTCTCATTAAAGCGTGATGCTAAAACATGGTTTAATTCTCTTGATCCTGGTTGTGTGCGTAGTCCCCAGGATATGATTTATTACTTCTCTGCTAAATATTTCCCCGCTCGTAATAAACAAGCTGCCTTAAGGGAAATATATAATTTTGTGCAAATTGAACAAGAGAGTCTCCCACAAGCTTCGGGGAGGCTTGTCCAATTACTTAATGCTTTGCCTGATCATCCTCTCAAGAAAAATGAAATACTTGATATCTTTTATGAGGGACTAACTGATGCTTCTAGAGACCAACTGGATAGTTGTGTTGGTTGTGTTTTGAGGGAAAGAACTAATGATCAAGCTGAATTGCTATTGAATAATATGTTGAGTAATGAAAATGATTGGAAACTTCCTGAACCAACTCCTAAGCCAACTCCGAATAAAAGGGGTATTCTATTTCTCAGTCCTGAAGATATGCAAGAGGCAAAGAAATCTATGAAATAAAAAGGTAGTAAAGCTGAAGATGTTAATAATTTACCACCTATTTAAGAAATACATGGTCTTGATAACCCGACACGGGTAGTAAAGGTAAATTCTCTCAATAGATTTTATAAATGTGAAATCCCGTCTTCTAAAATTTCTAGCCAATGCTTGGATGAGTTTGATGACTTTATGGTTAGACAAGAAGACTTCAATGCTTATGTTGGTAGACAATTGAAACGTAATGCTTATATGATTGAACACTTGAGTGATTATATGTCTAGAGCTAAAGGTGAACTTAAACTCATTAGTAAACATGCTTCTATGATTACCACTCAAGTAGAACAAGTACTAAAGGCTCAAAATGATTTGCTCAATGAATTAAATAATAAGAAAAATGATAATGCTGTTAGAGTTATGACTAGAGAGGGTAAAATGACTCAGGAACCATTGTATCCTGAGGGTCACCCCAAGAGAATTGAGCAAGATTCTCAGAGAACTAATGTTGATGCACCTAGTTCTTCTAAGAAGAAGAAAAAGAAAAATGATAGGACTTTGCATGCTTCTAGTGAACCTATTGTTGACACACCTGAGAATCCCAATGATATTTCTATTTCTGATGCTAAAACACAATATGGTAATGAACATGAACCTAGTGATAATGTTAATGATGATGTTCATATTGATGCTCAACCTAGCAATGACAATGATGTAGAGATTGAACCTGCTGTTGATCTTGATAACCCACAATCAAAGAATCAACGTTATGATAAGAGAGACTTTGTTGCTAGGAAGCACGGTAAAGAAAGAGAACCATGGGTTCAGAAACCCATGCCTTTTCCTCCTAAACCATCCAAGAAAAAGGATTATGAGGATTTTGAGTGCTTTGTTGAAATGATTAGACCTATCTTTTTGTGTATACATTTGACCGATATGCTTAAAATGAACCCTTATGCTAAGTATATGAAAGATATTGTTACTAATAAAAGAAAGATAGCGAAAGCTGAATTTTCCACCATGCTTGCTAATTACACTTTTAAGGGTGGAATACCAAAGAAACTTGGAGATCCAGGAGTACCAACTATACCATGCTCCATTAAAAGAAACTATGTTAAAACTACCTTATGTGATCACGGAGCCGGTGTTAGTGTTATGCCTCTCTCTTTATATCATAGACTTTCTTTGAATAAGTTGACACCTACTGAAATATCCTTGCAAATGGACGATAAATAAACTACTATACCTTTCGGTATTTGTGAGAATGTGCCTATTGTGGTTGCAAACGTTACTATTTTAACAGACTTTGTTATTCTTGATATTCCCGAGGACGATAGTATGTCTATTATTCTTGGAAGACCCTTTTTGAATACTACAGGGGCCGTTATTGATTGCAACAAAGGCAATGTCACTTTTCATGTTAATGGTAATGAGCATATGGTACACTTTCCGAGGAAACAACCTCAAGTCCACAGTATCAGTCCAATTGGAAAAATTCAAACAATTACTATTGGAGGTTTTGAATTTCCTCTTCCTACTGTCAAGAAGAAATATGATATTCTTATTGTTGGGGATGTGCATATCCCCGTTGAGGTAACCTAGTGTTATTCGAAAATTCTTCGGTTTCATGTTATTCGAAATGAGTTTGTTAACAAGACTTGATCAACCTTGTTAGTGGATTCCTTTTGATGAGCATGAGATGGATGAAGTTAGAAAGCACAACTCTCTGTACCCTCTTTTTACTTTCTATTATTTAGGTTAAATAAAGCAAAAATAGTATTTTCTGTCTGTTTTCTGAATTATCCTTGCAATAAAAATACCCTGAAAATAAAAGTTCTCCAAATGTCCTGAAAATTTAATATGATTTTTTCTAGAATATTTAAGAATTATTGGCACTGAGAACACACCAGGGGGACCCACCATGTGCCCACGAGGGTGGAGGGCGTGCCCTACCCCCTGGGCGCGCCCCCTGCCTCGTGGACCCCACGTGGGCCCCCTCCACTTATTCTTGCACCCACACACTTCGTCTTCCTCCAGAAACAATCATCCACCAGCTCAAACCCGACTTCTAGCTCATCTTGCTACCATTTTCGATCTCCTTGCTCAAAGCTCCATTCACAAAACTGCTTTGGGGGATTATTCTTCGGTATGTGACTCCTCCAATGGTCCAATTAGTTTTTGTTCTAGTGCTTTACTTATTGCAAATTTTTGCTGCTTAGGTGACCCTGTTCTTGAGCTTGCATGTCAAATTTATGTGGTCAAAAGTAGTTCTAATGCATGATATGGCCTCTAGGCACTTGTAGGAGTAGTTTCTATCAATCTTGTTGAGTTTGGTTCACTTTTATTTTTATGTTACTAAAAATTTCAGAAATTTTCAGATTAAGATGAAGAGATTTTTGAGGGGCTCTTCGAGCTGAAGCTCGATGGATAAGCAAAGTGAAGAAAATAAGAAGCCCAAATATAATCTCCCTCGCACTACGGAGGTTTGGCTGTGTGAATGGCCGTGTGAATGGCCTTGTGATGAGTTCTTGAGAGAAGCCGGGATTTATGAAGATTTTTATTATTTGGCTGAGAATGCAGGCCTCAACGACTTCCTCCACGACCAGTGTGAACAGTATCTCCTACTCACCAATATTTTTGTGCAAAATTTTCATTTCCATGCTAGGAGATCGCCACCTTTGGTGGAATTTTATTTATATGATGAGCATAAGGAGATGTCACTTTATGATTTATGCCGAGTTTGTAGGATACCCTTTGAGGGCAGCATAGAGGAACCACATCGTAATGATGTGGAGGGATTTATTGATATGATTGTTGTAGGGGAAACAAGGAAAGTTTCCGATGCAAGAATCACTAGCATACATTTTCCTGTTCTACGTTACTTCACAATATTTGCTAGTAGATGCTTAATTGGTCGCGGGAACTATGGAAATCTTAGTGCCCCTGATATTGTTATTTTGTGCCATGCTTTGTTTCGTGATACCACTTTTATTTTAGGCGCTATTGTTGCTAAACAGTTAAATCTAAACCGTACAAAGGGTCCCGTCTTAGGGGGCATCTTCACCTCGCGCCTTGCTGCACACTTTAACATACCTATTAGGCATTATGAGAAAGAGGAAAAGTTGTCACCTCATATTTTTCTAGATTATAAGAGTATGGTAGCACATGATTTTATTGTTAAGAATAAGAAGAAGTTGTTTAACTATAGACTGATATTTGATAAATACTACTTTGAGACTATTACCTTGCCGGCTCCTTCTTTGTTCAACATATTTTTAGGCATGTACCTTGTTCTGCCGGAGGCCATTCATGCATACCGAAGCATGACATCAGCTCTAGAGGCCAAGCCGGAGCCACCACTTGATCCTCACCGCCAGTCTGTTTATCAGTGGGATCCGAAGGAGATCGCCAACCAGTGGAATCTTGAGGATCCTCCCTAGTACACCGGAGAGGGCAGCTTCGATTCGTGCGCATAGACCAACTTAGGCCAAAAGCCTAAGCTTGGGGGAGTACGTATTTCTCACCGACATTACATTCATGTTCACACACTCATGCCAATTGTCGGTGCTCATACTTTTTCATTGTATCATCCATGCCAGTTTATTTTCTTTTTTAGCTTTCTTCTTGTGTGTTTGAAAAACCTTAAGAAAAACCAAAAAATTAGTTGTAGCTTTTAGCTACTCTACTTTACATGCCTGTAGTAGCAGTAATTAAAAACAAAACCCAAAAAGATTTCTCGTTCTTCTTTTGCTTTTTGGGAGCTTTCCCGTGTAAATAGTTTTGTTTCTTTTCTTTTTCTTTGGGGGGGGGGGTCGAGAGGAGAAGACCTTGATGAAAATGTTGAGTGGCTCTCTTATGCATTATTGTTGATCTAACAAAGAGCCCATATTACCTTGTCTTCTCCCTTGAATTGAATGCTTGCAGATTCTAGCTTAGTCCAATGCACGTGCACTATTATTATTATCCACACTATTCGGTTGTGCAAGTGAAAGGCAATAATGACGATATATGATGGACTGATTGAGATGAGACTTGTTTTTGTAAATAATTAGTTCATCGTTCCTGATTCAGCCTATTATGAATGAAACATGTTTGCAATGACAATTAGAGACTATAGTTGCTCATGCCATGCTTAAGTAGCTAGGAGTTTATAATGGTTTACCTTGCGTTCCAACATGCTATTAAAATGGTTGTGATGTGGTATGATAGGGTGGTATCCTCCTTTGGACGATTCGAGTGGCTTGACTTGGCACATGTTCATGCATGTAGTTGAAACAAAATCAACATAGCCTCTACGATATTTATGTTCATGGTAAATTTTATCCTACTCATGCTTGCATTCAGTGTTGATTAATTGTAATGCATGTTCATGACTGTTGTCGCTCTCTAGCTGGTCGCTTCCTAGTCTCTTTCTAGCCTTCACTTGTACTAAGCGGGAATACTGCTTGTGCATCCAATTCCATAAACCCCAAAAGTTATTCCATATGAGTCTACCATACCTTCCTATATGCGGTATCTACCTTCCGTTCCAAGTAAATTTGTATGTGCAAAACTCTAAACCTTCAAATGAAATTCTGTTTTGTATGCTCGAATAGCTCATGTATCAACTAGGGATGTCTGTATCTTCCATGCTAGGCGGGTTATTCTCAAGAGGAGTGGACTCCGATCCTCACTCACAAGAAAATGGCTGGTCACCGAGATGCACAGTCCCATGCTCAAGCCAAATCAAAATAATTGCAAACAAAACTCCCCCATGATTGTTGTTAGTTGGAGGCACCCGTTGTTTCGGGCAAGCCATGGATTGATGCTTGTTGGTGGTGGGGGAGTATAAACTTTACCATTCTGCTTGGGAACCGCCTATAATGTGTGTAGCATGGAAGATATCGAGATCTCTCGGTTGTTATGTTGAAAATGAAAGTATACCGCTCAAAATATTATTCATCTCTCTTTCAAAACCGAGCTCTGGCACCTCTACAAATCCCTGCTTCCCTCTGTGAAGGCCCTATCTATTTACTTTTATGTTGAGTCATCATTCTCTCATTAAAAAGCACCCGTTGGAGAACACCGCTGTCATTTGCATGTATTATTATTACTTTACATTGAGTATGACTGGATCTCTTTTACCATGAATTACAATTTCCAGTCAGCCCTTGATCTTCAGGGGTTCTCTGCATTTATGTTTTGCAATCTCAGAAAGGGCTAGCGAGATACCATCTTGTTATATCATATTATGATTGTTTTGAGAAAGTGTTGTCATTCAAGATTTACTATTATTGCTCGCTAGTTGATTATGTCATTGATATGAGTAAACATGAGACTTAAATGTTATTGTGAATATGGTTAGTTCATAATCTTTGCTGAAAATTTGAATGCTGGCTTTACATATTTACAACAACAAGAGCAAACAGAGTTTGTAAAAGTTTTTCTTTATCACTTTCGGTTTATCAACTGAATTTCTTGAGGACAAGCAAAGGTTTAAGCTTGGGGAGTTGATACGTCTCCATCGTATCTACTTTTCCAAACACTTTTGCCCTTGTTTTGGACTCGAACTTGCATGATTTGAATGGAACTAACCCGGACTGACGCTATTTTCAGCAGAATTTCCATGGTGTTATTTTTGTGCAGAAATAAAAGTTCTCAGAATGACCTGAAAATCAACGGAGAATATTTTTGGAATATATAAAAAATACTGGCGAAAGAATCAACGTCAGGGGGCCCACACCCTGTCCACGAGGGTGGGGGCGCGCCCAGCCCCCCTAGGCGCACCCCCTGCCTTGTGGGCCCCCTGACGCTCCACTGACCTCAACTCCAACTCCATATATTCACGTTCGGGGAGAAAAAATAAGAGAGAAGGATTCATCGTGTTTTACGATTAGGAGCCACCGCCAAGCCCTAATCTCTCTCGAGAGGGCTGATCTGGAGTCCGTTCGGGGCTCCAGAGAGGGGAATCCGTCACCATCGTCATCATCAACCTTCCTCCATCACCAATTTCATGATGCTCACCGCCGTGCGTGAGTAATTCCATCGTAGGCTTGCTGGACGGTGATGGGTTGGATGAGATTTATCATGTAATCGAGTTAGTTTTGTTAGGGTTTGATCCCTAGTATCCACTGTGTTCTGAGATTGATGTTGCTATGACTTTGCTATGCTTAATGCTTGTCACTAGGGCCCGAGTGCCATGATTTGAGATCTGAACCTATTATGTTTTCATGAATATATGTGAGTTCTTGATCCTATCTTGCAAGTCTATAGTCACCTATTATGTGTTATGATCCATTAACCCCGAAGTGACAATAATCGGGATACTTACCGGTGATGACCGTAGTTTGAGGAGTTCATGTATTCACTAAGTGTTAATGCTTTGGTTCGGTACTCTATTAAAAGGAGGCCTTAATATCCCTTAGTTTCCAATAGGACGCCGCTGCCACGGGAGGGTAGGACAAAAGATGGCATGCAAGTTCTTTTCCATAAGCATGTATGACTATATTCGGAATACATGCCTACATTACATTGATGAACTGGAGCTAGTTCTATGTCACCCTATGTTATAACTATTGCATGAGGAATCGCATCCGACATAATTACTCATCACCGATCCAATGCCTATGAGCTTTTCATATATTGATCTTCGTGTATTTACTTTTCCGTTGCTACTGTTACAATCACTACAAAACCAATACCATTACTTTTGCCACCATTACCGCTACTATCATATTACTTTGCTACTAAATACTTTGCTGCAGATATTAAGTCTTTTAGGTGCGATTGAATTGACAACTCAACTGTTAATACTTGAGAATATTCTTTGGCTCCCCTTGTGTCGAATCAATAAATTTGGGTTGAATACTCTACCCTCGAAAAATGTTGCAATCACCTATACTTGTGGGTTACCACAATGCTACATGTCGAAGCAGATCTCTTGTTGAGTCCTGATAGCCCCTTAGAGATGGATTCAGAGACAGATGACCAGTCATATTCCCCCACCAAGGTGTATGGTTGTAACATCCCAAAATTCTAAATTTAGGAATGTTATAATAAATAGATAGATTGATTGATTGTTTGATTGTTGTGTGATTGATTGAGTGAAATTTGAAACTTTTTGAAAGTTGAATGAGAGGGAATAAAAGGACTTTCCCAAACTTTCACCTTTTACATTTTGATCTTCGTGAATTCAAATTCTTTTCAAATACAAAACCCTCGAGAGAAGATGACATGACTTCTACCATTTAAATAAATGAAAAGGGTTTTGAAAAGATTTGAATTTCATTTGGAAATATTTTTAATTCAGAAACTTCAAGCAACTCAATGATTTTCATGAGAGAAGATAAAATGACTTCTTCAAATTATATGAAATATGAGTTGGGAGTTTAAAAGGATCAAAATTTAAAATCCTTTTGAAATTATTTTCAATTTGGAGTTATTTGGGTTTTATTCAAATTATTTTTCTCCAAAAATAAAATATACGGAAAATAGGGTAACATGATTCCCTACATCAGAAAATTGGAGAGAAATAAATTTGAATTAATTTTGGTATTTTTATAATGATTTTTTATTGGATTTTATTAGACTAGTAGCACTCTTTGAATTATTTGAATTTGTGAGTATTTTATTTGATCTTACAAAAATGCTCAGTTTGTAGGAAATCTTTTTCTGAAATTTTTGATATATTACATGCCTATATAATATTTTTAATTATTTCGTTTTTATTATTGTGATTGTGTGGAAAAATGTTTTTTTAAAACCTTCGGACCGACCGGACCGGGCCAGCCCACGCCGCTCGTCCCCGAGCTCGGGAAGAAGTCCCGAGCGAGCATGCCAGCGCCACCGCCGAGCTCCGCCCGGCCTCTCCCCGCCGCCTCTCCTGCCCCCTCCTGCACGCCAGCTCGCCCCCACTCCCTCCATAAATAGTGCACCCCTCGCCCCGCGCCGCTCCTCGCATCCCGCCTCGCCACCGCCGCCTCCACGCGCAGACCCGCCGCCGGCGCGCCCTCGCCGCCGCCGAGATCTACCGCCGCTCGCCTCATCGCCGCCTCCTTGCCGCGCCGCCGCCCGCTAGCGCCACTGCCTGCCGCGCCGCGTCGCACCCCGCCGGCTGCCGTCGCTTGCTGCTGTGCCGGAGCCGCCGTCTCGCCACGCCGCCCCGTCAGAGTTAACCGCCGCCGTCACCGGACTTTTCCCTCGAACCGGTATAAACCTAATTAACCTACCCCAGTTTTTCTTTGGTTTTTTTATATATAGATCGGTTTTTCTTTTAGACTGGCTTTTATATTTTAGGTTAGTTATTTTGTGAGCGTTCCTTAGCTAGGGTTAGGCAGTGAATGGATTTTCATCTGTTAGTGTTCTCCATCGAACGTTCGGTATTTAAGTTTTTCTTTTTCTGTTTTAATTCTGGCTAGGGACCTATCCGTGAATTCTTTTCTTACAGATTAGTCCCCCTGCTTCAAATGATCACTACTTTTTACCCGTTTATCCAAATCCAACGAAACCAACTCCCACTTCTTCGTTATGATCCCCTCTTTCCAATAATCCAACTTAAACATATTTTTTAAAATTTTAAATTTTCAATTCAAACTATTTTGTATTTGAACTTCGTTTGATCATAACTTGAGCTTCGTAGCCCTGTTTGAGTTGATTCTTTTTGCAAATCGAAGCTCTTGACCTAAACTTTCTGATAAGGCCAAATTCACTTAATTTTGGTACTGTTAGAAATTGTTTTATGTTGCAAGAGTTATTTGCTTGGTTTTGATGTTTTTCGAATTGTTTTCTTTGTTCTCTCCGATCTTTGAGTGATTGCTTATGTGTGGTTACTATTGCTTGCTTACGATAGATTGACCAGAGTGTGACGATCGAGTAGAACTATCAAGATTTTTGAGTGCGAATCATCTTCATCAACATTGCAGGCAAGTTCAAACTTTGATCATATCCCTTTCATACCCAGTTTTTATGCATTAGTTTCACCCTCAAACATTGCATGAGTAGGATTGATAACATGTGGGTATCAGGAAGTAGTTGATGAGGTAGGAACCTATTGCCCTGCATTCAAACCTTGGGAGTTACTATTATGTTATGCTTATATTGCCATGCTATGCTCGTAGATGTGGGTTGGTTTTGAGAGTATTCATGACAGATGTGAGATTGTTAATTAATGCTTTACTTAAGGTGGCAACTTTAACACACATCTGGGTGGATTGAGGCACCTAGGTATTCCAGTGATTGCCTGTTTAGGCACCTGGGTATTCCAGCAATTGCCTGTTTTTCTTTATGGAGCGCCACCCAGGCTCAAAGGGATCATGAGATTATTCATACTAGAAACTTCCGTGTGCAGCCACAAGCTACTATGGGCTCTAGCATAGTTGATTAAGTCGGGCGAACTCTTACAGTGGTAGACTAGCAGATATAGGGGAAAGTAGGTGTAACGGTCTACCTGATCATAAGGTGCTAGCGCTTCTGAAAGACTATGTCTCGGTCATCCGTTTCTCAAACACCATGTAGTGCGAGAATCCTGATGGAGGAGATCGAGTCTTGTGGGGAAAAGTGTAACATCCCAAATTTTCAATTTGGAATGTTATACATTAGATCATCACTGCATATCATATTTTATTTGCTTTTGGTTTGATCCTAGAAATTCTACGCAACTCAAGGACCCCCGGAGAGAGTTGGGGATTTCGTTATTTTCATATTTGAGTTTTCTCAAATTTTGAAAGTAGGATCATTTGATTTTAATTATTTTATCTTCAATTATTTCTATTTATAAAAATATGAGAGAGGGAATAAAATGACTTTCCCAAAATATAGAAATATTGAGGATTTAATAATAAAATCAAATAAGATTTTATTTCAGAGTTATTGCTATTTTATTTGAATTTAGGAAAAATGTGCGTTTTTCAAAATTGCATTTAGGCCCCAAATAAATGTTCATCTTGTCCGGCTTGAATTTAGGAGTCGGGGAAAATTTATTTCGGGATTTTAGGAGTCCGTTTAGTATTTCTTTTATTTTTTTTTCTGTGTGTAATTATTTATAAAAAAACGCGAACCGACTTTGGGCCGTGTTCGGCTAGGACTCTGGCCGGCTTGGCCTTTATAAGGCGCCACCCCCGAGACCGTCAGCCCAAGCCGCACCGCGCCAAAACCCTAACGCTAGCCCCGCTGCCGCCGCCGTCGGACCCCGCCGCCCGAGCCGCCGCCGCTCGCCGTCCCGCCGCCGCCGCCTCGTCCCGCCGACCCCGCCGCCCGCCGCTGGAGCCGCCCCGCCGAGGTTGACCACCGCCCCGCCGCCGGCGGTTTTCGTTCGGTTTTTTTAGATCCGTTTTTTTATTTAGATCGGTTTATTTCCGATTTAGTTTTTAGCGAGCGTTCGCTCGTTGGTTCGTTTTAACGAACGCGTTCACCGTTTAGTTCCAAAAAACGAACGTTCGTTCGTTAATCTGTTCGTCGTTTTTCTTTTTTCTCGGATTTTCCGCGATTATTTCTGATCGCGATTTCTGATCTGATTTTCGTTCTAGTATAACTTTTCGCTCGTTTATCGGAATCAGGCAATTCAAGCGCCTGGAGTTTCGTCTCAAAACCCTCTTTCCGTTTAGCAAACTCAAACAAGTTTTTGCTTCTGTAAAATTTGACCTAGATCTAGATTAGTAAACGAAGTTTGTTTCTTTCGCCATTGGACTTTTGTTGCTTCGTTCGATTTGATTCTTTTTGAAAACCGGAGTTCTTAAGTTGAACTTTCTGGTTAGTTCTCTTATTTGAGTTTTACCTGTGCATTAGATGAGTACTTATTGTATGCTTGTTTGTTTGCGATAGAGTACCCGGATTGCGCCGCTTGCTACTTCGAATCACTAGGTTTCGCGGATCATCAGCAAGGCAAGTAACACTTTGATCATACCTCTTTCTTGCCCATTTTTATTGCATTAGATCAATCCTCAAACATTGCATGATTAGGATCTAATTAAATTGTGGGTTTTGGGAACTAGATGAGGTAGTACCTATTACCTGTTTTACTATCAAACCTTTGGGAGTTACTTCTACGTTTGCTTATATTGCCCTGCTATGCTAGTAGGCGTGGATTGGGTGAGTGTATCCATGACAGATGTGAGATTGTTAAATTAATGGTTTATTTAAGGTGGCAACTTAAACACACATCTGGGTGGATTGAGGCACCTGGGTATTCCAGCGATTGCCTGTTTTTCTTTATGGACCGCCACCTAGGCTCAAAGGGATCATGAGATTATTCATACTAGAAACTTCTGTGTGCAGCCACAAGCTACTATGGGCTCTAGCATAGTTGACAAAGTCATGCAAACTGTTACAGTGGTAGACTAGCAGATGTAGGGGATGTTGGTTGGTACTGTCTACCCGATCGTAAGGTGCTAGCGCTTCTGAAAGACTATGTCTCGGTCATCTGTTTCTCAAACATCATGTAGTGCGAGAATCCCAACGGAGGAGATAGAGTCTTGTGGGGAGAAGTGCGCAAACCTCTGTAGAGTGTATAAACTAATCATGGTTAGCCGTTTCCCCGGTTATGGACGTCTGGAGTATCTTGTACTTGGATTATCATGTGAATCTCATCATGTTACTTTAATTGATTTGTTGGGTTTTAATGTTGATGTTTAATTGGGATTGAGAGGGTGTCTACACTCTCAATGTTTAACAACCACCTTGATAGTTAAGTAAAATTTATTCCTTTGTAGTAGGGAAAAATTGGCTTTATGCAAAAACTGTAACCATAGAGCTTTCCACCAGCCATATATGCATGTAGTATAGCCTTACTCTTTCATTACTCTCTATGTGTTACTTTGCCAGCAAATTCCATGTGCTGACCCGTTTTCGGGCTGCAACGTTCATGTTGCAGACTTTTCAGACGACGAGTAAGGTGCCTTTAGGTCGTTGTTCTATACTCAGTGATGCCGTTGGAGTTGCTGGACTCACTCATCTTCCAAGACTTCCGCTGTTATCGTTATTAGATGGCCTTAAGCCATATTTATTGTAATAAGTTCTCTTTTGAGACATTCGATGTAATAAGTGTGTGATTGCTACTCTATTATAAATCCTTCAAGTACTGTGCGTGTCAGCATTACTGATCCAGGGATGACACTAATGCACAGAGATCAGACTGGTTGAGGTCTGGTCGCTACAAGATGGTATCAGAGCACACGCTGACTGTAGGACAGGACCACTAAGCTAAAGCCCTAGATCACTACCCACTCTTCTCATTTTTGACTCCTCATCTTTTCTACTCTTTTAGGATGGCGGATGCAAGGAACAAGTTCACGCAACCGGATGAAGATACACCCTTTGGACGCCACCTGAAGGAAGTCACTAAGTACCTGAACATCGAAGTACCAAGCTTCACCGGAACCTACAACGCCACTTTACCTGAAGATGAGCATTGGATGATTCAAGTTCAAGTTCCCGGAAGGACATTCATTCCCTTCACTGAGCCCATAGAGTTTTCCTTTGATGCACCAACCTGGAGTCTAGGAAAGAGCATGGCAGCCCACATCGCTATGGGACGCATTGGAGAAGTTTACCGTAATGATCTCAAGGATACTACCTACCAGATTTGTGGGCGCCGAGATGAGCAATGGGAGATGATCAGCACCATGAAGGATAGATCAATTGCAGCTTTCATCCAGGAGTTAAATCAGCACATTCGACGCCAGGAGAACCAGATGTGCGCAGGCATGTTAGATCTGAAAAAGGCGATGACGATAATCACGGAGCTGGAGGAAGAACTCAAGGCTACACGTGAAGATTGTATGGAGGAAATCGAAGTATTAGTGGAGAAGAATGATGACCTGACCAGGAAGCTAGGAGTTTTCTTGGGAGATCCCGCGCCAGGAGGAGAAGATGACGATTCCACTTGCCCAGATAACTACATCATCATTGACGACACCGACTCGGAACCAGACGATAGAGATGATGACTATGTTGATGAAGCTGGAGCAGATATCATGGAGTCTTCGTCAGAGCAGTTTTTCTAGTCGACCACCATAACAGTAGTAGTGTTCCACCATGTATATAGCATAGTCCAAGAACTTTTATAACGATAGTTCTAGATCGATTGTATGCCCTTGTTTGAATTGAATGAAGTGATTTTGTGTGCATTTTCCTCATGTGCATTTGGGTAGTGTTTTCTCTCTAGACCTCATTCTATTCTATATTCTCATCTTTTCTAAACCCTCAGATGCCTCCGAGACGTGACAATGGATTTTCTTTCCCACCGGAGCTCACTCAGTTGATCCAGCGGAATGCCTTGATGCAGTTGCTAGTCCAGAATCAGAATCAGGGGAACAACAACAACAACCCACCACCGCCACCACATGTTGATCACTTAACCCATTTTCTTAGGCTGAATTCGCCGGTGTTCTCCAGTAGCACCGAGCCGATAGTTGCAGATGATTGGCTCCGCAAGACAGCAAGGGAGTTGACCATGGCAGTATGCACAGATGCGGAGAGGGTGCGTTTTGCCGCACATCAGCTTGAAGGACCCGCAGCATCATGGTGGGAAAATTTCACAGCCACTTACCCTATCGACACTGTCACATGGGATCAGTTTCAGCAGGCTTTCCGTACTGCCCATGTTTCAGCAGGAGCTATGGCCATGAAGAAGCGTCAGTTTTGCAACTTGTGCCAAGGAGGACAGACAGTTGGCCAGTATGTGGATTACTTTAGTAAGCTAGCACATTATGCCCCAGATGACATTGCTACGGATGCAGCTAAGCAGGAGAAGTTTCTGGAAGGGCTGAATGATGAGTTGAGCATGCAGTTGATGGTAGCAAGCTTCAACAACTACCAGGAGTTGGTAGATTGTGATCTTATGATTGAAGGGAAGCAGCAGCAGATTGAGAACCGCAAGAGGAAGTATGGACAAGAGAAGTACAATTCAGGAGCTCAGCAGAGGCCACGTTTTACCCCGAAATCGGGAGGACATTTTCAGCATACCCATGGAGGAGGAAGTTCGCATAATCATAATGGCCCCAAGAATGGTAATGGGAATGGAGGAAGCAACGGCCAGAACCGTACCAACCCATCAACCCCAGCCAAGAGAGACCTGAGCCAAGTCACTTGCTTTAAGTGCCAGAGGACCGAACATTATGCCAATGAATGTCCTGAATCCCAGAATGGAAATGGCAATGGAAGCTCTGGGAAGAAGCCGAACCCTTTCAATAGGGGACAGGTGAACCACGTTAACGTGGAGGAGTTTGAAGCTCAGCCAGATGCAGTAATAGGTAAGTTTTTGGTTAAGTCATTTACTGCACTCGTTCTTTTTGATACTGGTGCATCACATTCATACATCTCAAGGGGATTTGTGGATAAGTATAAACTGCCAACCCAAGCCCTTAGGTCACCCATGTTAGTAACCTCGCCTGGAGCAGAGTATATGGCTAGTCTATGGTGTGATCGGTTACCATTAAGGATTGGTAACTATGTATTTCCCTCGGACCTAATAGTATTGGAATCTCAAGGATTGGATGTGATATTAGGCATGGATTGGTTATCGAAGTATGGAGGGAACATTGAATGCGCCAGTAAGTCAATTTTGCTTACGACACCAGAAGGAAGAAGGATCAAGTATGTATCCCGGCATGTGCCTAAGAGGACTCAAGTAAATTCCTTATCAGGAGTTGTGTAGGAGGAAGTACCAGTGGTGAAGGATTTCCCTAACGTATTTCCAAAGGAGTTGCCAGGCATGCCACCGGATAGAGATATTGAGTTTTTGATTGAGCTTTTGCCAGGCACAGGCCAATATCTAAGAGACCATACAGGATGCCTGCAAAGGATTTGGAGGAGATTAAGAAGTAGATTAAAGAGTTATTGGATAAAGGTTATATTCGCCCAAGTTCTTCGCCTTGGGGATCGCCGGTACTTCTAGTGGAGAAAAAGGATGGATTGTTAAGGATGGTTGTTGACTATCGAGGATTAAATGAAGTAACAATCAAGAACAAGTACCCACTACCGATGATCAATGATCTGTTTGATCAATTGCAAGGAGCTAAGGTATTTTCCAAGATCGATCTGCGATTAGGATACCATGAGTTGAAGATTCGAGAACAGGATATACCTAAGACGGCTTTTACCACAAGGTATGGGTTGTACGAGTATACCATTATGTCATTTGGTCTGACTAACGCACCTGCCTATTTTATGAACATGATGAACAAAGTGTTTATGGAGTTTTTGGATAAATTCGTCATAGTGTTCATTGATGATATTCTGGTTTACTCGAAGAATGAAGAGGAGCATAAGGAGCATTTGCGCTTGGTACTTGAGAATCTCAGAGAACATCAGTTATATGCCAAGTCTAGCAAATGTGAGTTTTGGTTGAAGGAAGTTGGATTCCTCGAACATGTTATATCCGGAGAAGGTATAGCAGTAGATCCCACCAAGGTTGTCACTGTGACAAATTGGGAAGCACCAACAATTGTTGGAGAGATCCAGAGCTTTTCTTGGACTCATAGGATACTACCGAAGATTTATTGAAAATTTCTCGAAGATTGCGAAGCCTATGACGGAGTTATTGAAGAAGGATACCAAGTTCAAATGGACTGAGGAATGTGTGGCCAGTTTCCATGAGTTAAAGAAACGTTTGGTTACATCACCAGTGTTGATTTTGCCGGATCAGAACAAGGATTATGAGGTGTATTGCGACGCTTCACGTCGAGGACTTGGAGCAGTGCTTATGCTGGAGGGAAGAGTTGTTTCATATGCCTCACGACAGCTTAAGCCTGATGAGTTGAATTATGCCACGCATGATTTGGATTTAGTAGCCGTAGTGCACGCCTTGAAGACTTGGAGACATTTTCTCATTGGAAACCATTGTGAGGTGTACACAGATCACAAGAGTTTGAAGTACATTTTCACACAGAAGGAGCTAAATCTCAGGCAAAGGAGATGGTTGGAGCTCATCAAGGACTATGATATGAGATTACATTATCATCCTGGAAAGGCTAACGTAGTAGCCGATGCGCTGAGCCGTAAAAGCCATGTCAACACACTAATGACGGGAGATTTATCGAAGGAGTTAGCCGAGGACCTTCGTGAGCTATGTTTGGAGATAGTTCCGAGAGGCTATGTAGCAGCATTGGAGATTCAGTCTACTTTGATGGATAAGGTCAGAGAAGCTCAGAAGACTGACAAGGAGGTTGCATCTATAAAGGAGAAGATGAGCAAAGGAAAAGTTAAAGGATTTCGTGAGGATGAGTATGATACCCTATGGTTTGAAGACCGTGTTTATGTGCCCAATGACCCGGAGATCAGGAAGTTAATTCTGCAGGAGGCCCATGATTCACCATATTCGATTCACCCAGGAAATACCAAGATGTATTTGGATTTGAAGGATACTTTCTGGTGGACCGGAATGAAGAAGGATATTACGGAGTATGTAGCAGTTTGTGATGTATGTCAGAGAGTAAAGGCAGAGCATCAGAAGCCAGCATGATTGCTGCAGCCATTCCCAATACCCGAATGGAAGTGGGATAAGCTAGGCATGGATTTTATCACAGGTTTGCCCAGAACTTGTTCAGGCTATGACTTGATTTGGGTTGTAGTCAATCGTTTGACAAAGGTAGCTCATTTCATCCAAGTGAAGACTACGTACACCAGTGCTAAGTTGGCAAAGATATACATGACCAGGATCGTATGTCTGCATGGAGTTCCGAGGAGCATTGTATCCGATAGAGGAACCCAGTTTACCTCAAAGTTCTGGAATCAGTTGCATGAAACTTTGGGTACCAGGCTAGAGTTCAGCACAACTTTTCATCCATAGACAGATGGACAGACCAAGAGAGTCAATCAGATTTTGGAGGATATGTTGAGAGCTTGCGCGCTAGATTACGGATCTAGTTGGGACGACAATTTGCCATACGAAGAGTTCTCTTACAACAACAGTTATCAATCCAGTTTGAAGATGGCCCCTTTCGAAGCCTTGTACGGAAGGAGGTGCAGGACCCCATTATCGTGGGATGAAGTTGGAGACCACCAGTTGTCTGGACCAGATTTGATTAAGGAGTCTGAACAGAAGGTGAAATTGATTCGCGATAAGCTCAAGGTAGCCTAGTCCAGGCAGAAGAGCTACACAGATTCTAAACGCAAGGAGACAGTTTACGAAGTCGGAGACCTAGTTTATCTTTGAGTATCTCCACTTCGAGGAGTTAAGCGCTTTGGAGTTAAGGGAAAGTTAGCGCCACATTTTGTAGGACCATACAAGGTTTTGGAGCGTATGGGAGAAGTAGCCTACAAGTTGGAATTGCCCGAAGGATTGTCAGGATTTCACGATGTATTCCACGTTTCCCAATTGAAGAAGTGTCACGCTGAGATGGCTGATATACCGCTAAGGGATACAGTGTCGCTAGAAGCGATTCAGCTGGACAGTGATTTGACCTATGAGGAGAAACCAGTCAAGATTCTTGAGTATATCAGCCGAGTCACCTGCAGCAAGGTCATCAAGTTTTGCAAAGTTCAGTGGAGCCACCACACCGAGGATGAAGCCACCTGGGAGCGAGAGGAAGATCTGCTGAAGGACCACCCTCACCTATTTTCTAGCCAACTGAATCTCGAGGGCGAGATTCATCTTAAGGGGGTAAGGTTTGTAACATCCCAAATTTTCAATTTGGAATGTTATACATTAGATCATCACTGCATATCATATTTTATTTGCTTTTGGTTTGATCCTAGAAATTCTACACAACTCAAGGACCCTCGGAGAGAGTTGGGGATTTCGTTTTTTTCATATTTGAGTTTTCTCAAATTTTGAAAGTAGGATCATTTGATTTTAATTATTTTATCTTCAATTATTTCTATATATAAAAATATGAGAGAGGGAATAAAATGACCTTCCCAAAATAAAGAAATATTGAGGATTTAATAATAAAATCAAATAAGATTTTATTTTGGAGTTATTGCTATTTTATTTGAATTCAGGAAAAATTCGCGTTTTTCAAAATTGCATTTAGGCCCCAAATAAATGTTCATCTTGTCCGGCTTGATTTTAGAAGTCGGGGAAAACTTATTTTGGGATTTTACGAGTCCGTTTAGTATTTCTTTTATTTGTTTTTCTCCGCGTAATTATTTATAAAAAAACATGAACCGACTTTGGGCCGTGTTCGGCCAGGACTCCGTCCGGCCGGGCCTTTATAAGGTGCCACCCCCAAGCCTGTCAGCCCAAGCCGCGCCGCGCCAAAAACCCTAGCCCTAGCCCCCCCGCAGCCGCCACCGCCGGACCCCGCCGCCCGCCGCCCCGTCCCGCCGACCCCGCCGCCCGCCGCCGGAGCCGCCGCTGCCCCACCGAGGTTGACCTCCGCCGCGCCGCCGGAGGTTTTCCTAGAGAAAACCGTTCAGTTTTCCGTTTGGTTTTCGTTCGGTTTTTTTAGATCCATTTTTTATTTAGATCGGTTTATTTCCGGTTTAGTTTTTAGCGAGCGTTCGCTCGTTCGTTCGTTTTAATGGACGCGTTCACCGTTTAGTTCCAGAAAACAAACGTTCGTTCGTTAATTTGTTTGTCGTTTTTCTTTTTTCTCGGATTTTCCGTGATTATTTCTGATCGCGATTTCTGATCCGATTTTCGTTCTAGTATAACTTTTCGCTCGTTTATCGGAATCAGGCGATTCAAGCGCCTGGAGTTTCGTCTCGAAACCCTATTTCCGTTTAGCCAACTCAAACAAGTTTTTGCTTCTGTAAAAGTTGACCTAGATCCAGATTAGTAAATGAAGTTTGTTTCTTTCGCCGTTGGACTTTCGTTGCTTCGTTCGATTTGATTCTTTTTGCAAACCGGATTTCTTAAGTTGAACTTTCTGGTTAGTTCTCTTATTTGAGTTTTACTTGTGCATTAGATGAGTACTTATTGTATGCTTGTTTGTTTGTGATAGAGTACCCGGATTGAGCCGCTTGCTACTTCGAATCTCTAGGTTTCGCGGATCATCAGCAAGGCAAGTAACACTTTGATCATACCTCTTTCATACCAAGTTTTTATTGCATTAGATCAATCCTCAAACATTGCATGATTAGGATCTAATTAAATTGTGGGTTTTGGGAAGTAGATGAGGTAGTACCTATTACCTGTTTTACTATCAAACCTTTGGGAGTTACTTCTACGTTTGCTTATATTGTCATGCTATGCTAGTAGACGTGGATTGGGTGAGTGTATCCATGACAGATGTGATATTGTTAAATTAATGGTTTATTTAAGGTGGCAACTTCAACACACATCTGGGTGGATTGAGGCACCTGGGTATTCCAGCGATTGCCTGCTTTTCTTTATGGACCGCCACCCAGGCTCAAAGGGATCATGAGATTATTCAAACTAGAAACTTCCGTGTGCAGCCACAAGCTACTATGGGCTCTAGCATAGTTGAATAAGTCGTGCGAACTCTTACAGTGGTAGACTAGCAGATGTAGGGGATGTTGGTTGGTATTGTCTACCCGATCTTTAGGTGCTAGCGCTTCTGAAAGACTATGTCTCGGTCATCTGTTTCTCAAACATCATGTAGTGCGAGAATCCCAATGGAGGAGATCGAGTCTTGTAGGGAAAAGTGCGCAAACCTCTGCAGAGTGTATAAACTAATCATAGTTAGCCGTGTCCCCGGTTATGGACGTCTGGAGTATCTTGTACTTGGATTATCATGTGAATCTCATCATGTTACTTTAATTAATTTGTTCGGTTTTAATGTTGATGCTTAATTGGGATTGAGAGGGTGTCTACACTCTCAATGTTTAACAAACACCTTGATAGTTAAGTAAAATTTATTCCTTTGTAGTAAGGAAAAATTGGCTTTATGCAAAAACTGTAACCATAGAGCTTTCCACCAGCCATATATGCATGTAGTATAGCCTTACTCTTTCATTACTCTCTATGTGTTACTTTGCCAGCATATTCCATGTGCTGACCCGTTTTTGGGCTGCAACGTTCATGTTGCAGACTTTTCAGACGACGAGTAAGGCACCTTTAGGTCGTTGTTCTATACTCAGTGATGCCGTTGGAGTTGTTGGACTCACTTATTTTCCAAGCCTTCCGCTGTTATCGTTATTAGATGGCCTTAAGCCATATTTATTGTAATACATTCTTTTTTGAGACATTTTATGTAATAAGTGTGTGATTGCTACTCTATTATAAATCCTTCAAGTACTGTGCGTGTCAGCATTACTGATCCAGGGATGACACTGATGCACAGAGATCAGACTGGTTGAGGTCTGGTCGCTACAAAAAGTGCGCAAAACTTTGTAGAGTGTATAAACTAATCATGATTAGCCGTGTCCCCGGTTATGGACATCTTGAGTATCTAGTACTTGGATTATCATGTGAATCTCATCTTGTGACTTTAATTAATTTTGTTCGGTTATAATGATGATGCTTAATTGGGATTGAGAGGGTGTCTACACTCTCAATGTTTAACAACGACCTTGATAGTTAAATAAAATGTATTCCTTTGTAGTAGGAAAAAATTGGCTTTTCGCAAAAACATATAACCATAGAGCTTTTCCACCAGCCATATATCCATGTAGTGATAGCCATTGTTCATCATTCTCTATGGTGTGAATTTTCCAGTACATTCAATGTACTGACCCTTATGGCTGCAACGTCTCATGTTGCAGGAATCTTACGACGAGTAAGTGATACGTTAGGGTTACGATTTCTACACTCAACTTTGCCGTTGGTGTTGATGGGAATCCACAACCTTGTTACTTCCGCTATTTGGATTGAGGTAATAGTATTTATGTTACTTTTACATGTGATTTACTTCTGTTATAAATCCTCGAGTACTGTGTGTGTCAGCATACCGATCCAGGGATGACACTTAAGCACAGAGACTTGATCCATTCGGGTCGGGTCGCTACAAGATGGTATCAGAGCACATGTTGACTGTAGGACGTGACCCTAGAAACTGGCAAGCCCATAGAAAAGATTTTTCTCTAAAACTTTACTTTTCAAAAAGATCTTTTACCTCTCTTCTCTTCTGAGCTTATTCAAATATCCCCTTTTAGTGAGACCATGCCCCCTTTTTCCTTTTGACCACACAAAGATTCGACTAATGAGACCACTTTAAGAAGTACAAGATATCGGACAACCGAGACCATTAGGAATGAAGAGGATTTTACCATACATTATGATAATGGAAACTACAATTGTTGAAGACTCTGAAGACTAGGAGAATTGGAGGCTCCGAAGAATTTCCAGATTTGTGTGACCTGGGAAGGCTACCCTTATGGAACTTGGCAGACTATGGAAGTTGTCAATACCCGAGATCAAGGTGTATCGGAGAAAGACCGGAGCATGGAGAGTTAAAAACTCAAAGTTCTGTCAAGGAAAACCCTAAGGCAGGAGATATCAACTATGGAGAGATAGCTCATGGAAATGACAAGAGCAGAACCACGGCTATCCATGAGGTTATCGCCCGCTTATGATATTTTCACCGTGCTGAGTTAAGCATGCATATGCATGGAAGGATTGGATGGTAGAAGGCTGATGGAGCACCTAACAGCAAGAGATGAAGTTTTAACCTAGGCTGGTGTATCACCAGGATCTGGAGTAATACATCAAGAAGTTTAAGATGGACTTGTAGGAAGTCATATTTGACAAGGAGGTCATTCGTGAAGAACCTAGGACCCAGAAGCTGAAGTAGCCAAATTGGAGGAACAAAACCTCGAGATATCGGAGATTTTTTAGGAACTAAAGGATAGTAGGACCATGGATCATGCCAAGGGTGTTGAAACCCAGAAGTTTGGAATGCAACTCCAGAAATATTAAAGGATGTCACTAGAGACTTCGCGTCAACAGAAATCTGGCAGAGGAACTTGACAAGCATGATCAGAAGAAGCCATCAGAGACATGAACAAGACCTGAAGAGTCTGGCGACGTTGAAGATTCATTGACCTTTAGAAGACCAAACCCCTGTTATATACCTACGTTAGATGCGACGATTGTGAGCTGTCATTTGTTTGATGTTTTTCGACAGCCACAATAAAATCTATCTTTTCAAAACTGTTGTTTGCATTGTGTGTATCCCTCTCTATCTCTCTTATCTCACCCCAAACCCTTGGACCCAATAGAGGATGAATGGAGATGATATTGTACTTTCTGGACTGATGAGTCAGTTGGAGACAGACCGATGGATTCAGAACATGGAGGATCACATGGATAATAACCCTATAGTTGGACATGATATGACCCAGCATGCTCTGCAGTGTTTTGAAAGAGGTGCTGCTACTTGGTGGAGGATGTACCAAACCATGAAAGGATGGCAAGGAGTAACCACTTGGAAAGAATTTAAGTTGACTCTACAAAGATCTGATCTTGTGTCCCAGAAGTTGAAGCCTTATGGAAAGGATATGATGAAACCTTGTGCATGCAAGATTTGGGGAGAAATAGGACACACCCACAAAGAACACAAGGATGAATGCCCTAATTGTGAAGGAAGTGACCCAGCTAAAGAATGCCCAACTAGGCAGATTACTTGTTTCTTGTGTGAAGGGACTACCCACTATCCTGCTCAGTGTCACATTTACCCCATGGTACGAAGAACCGTACAACAGAAGAAAGATGTAAAGAAAGGAGCCCTCATGGAAATTTTAGAAAAAGTTGTGATGAAGGAAGAGATGGGGGACACACCTAAAGAAGACCCGAGTAAACCCTACACTAAGTCTTGCTATTCATGTGGAGAAGAAGGACACATCACCCAAAATTGTTTGAATGGGGATCTAGTAGAATTCCCAACAGAGGAAGTAGAATATGACCCACAGGAAATAGAAGCCCTGATTGGAATGGAAAAGTCCAGGAAGAGAAACCGATTGGAGCCCAGGAGAAACATGAGTCATATCACCTGTTATAGGTGCAAGGAGTCAGGGCACTACCTCAACAGTTGCCCAAAAAGGAAACCTCGATACTTGTCAGAAGTAATATGTTTTAGTTGTAATGGAGCAGGGCACTTTGCCAGAGAATGCCCCAAGGAGAAGGAAACTTGTGCTAGATAGTTGAGTTTGCAACAAAAGAAATGGAGTAGTAGAAGTGAGAACATTTTATTTTATATTGAGGTGTTGAGTTGAGACATGTAATGGAAAAGCGAGAGATTGTAATCATTTGAGAATGAATAAAGTTAGCATCGTTGGTACTGATATGGATTTTATGAGTTGTTACTCTATGAAGAAGAATTTTGGCCATTTTGAGGATATGAGAAATATGGTCTGTGGAAGATTTGTGCATTTTAAGGGTGGTAGTACCCTGTAAGAACCGTTGACCCCTGGAAAAGATAAGGATACTCCACTGAGTGGATTTCGGACAAAATGAATACGAGTTTTGTCTCGATATGTGTGATACCCCAAGAGTGTGTGGGATGAAGTTGGAGACCGTCAGTTGTTTGGACCAAATGTGATCAAGGAGTCAGAAGAGAATGTTAAGTTTGTTCGAGATAGACTGAAGGTAGCTCAGTCCAGGCAGAAGAGTTATGTAGACTCAACAACTCAAGGAGGTAGTCTATGAAATTGGAGACAGAGCATATCTTCGTGTGCCCCCTCTGCGAGGAGTTAAACGATTTGGAGTTAAGGGATAGTTAGCCCTGAGATTTGTAGGACCATACCGAGTTTTGGAGCGTATGGGAGAAGTGGCCAACAAGTTGGAGTCACCTGAAGTACTATCAGGAGTTCATGATGTGTTTCACGTTTTCTAGTTGAAGAGTGCCATGCAGAGATGGCCAATATTCCCCTATAAGGATGCTTGACCCTGGAAAGGATAATGATGTTCCACGAAGTGGAGTATGGACTTCATGAGTATAAATTTTATATCGGTATGTGGGATATCCCATGAGGATGAAGAGATGAATTACTATTGGATATAAAGGAGGTATGATGTTAGAAATATGGATCAATGGAAATTCCATGATGAGTCTGAGTAATCGTGCATGTCCTAGTTTGGTGCCAATAGAAGGAAGACAGTACAATTGGATGGATTTAGGAATACTAAGAAGTTGGAAGTTGGAATAATGATCAGTTGCCCCTAGGATGAGATCAAGGATTACAAGTAATGAGATGGGCCATAACCCACAGGTCCCACGACCTACCAAGGAGCAAGCACACTCTTGCTGAAGGAAAAACCTTGGAAGAGATTGCGACCTTACCCACAGACGATTTTATAGGAGTAACGCAAAACCCGAGAGTTATGAAGAAACGATAGATGTTTGTTCGGCTTGCAGAATCTATGGATATATCCAAACTTGGTTCGTCGACAAAAGAAATTCCGCAATGCTTGTGAGGATGTCCGAGTGTTAGAATGCGAGATTCGCTAAACCGTATAAAGGGTAATGATTTGGGTGCGGGATGGATTCATCACCATACCGACTTACTCTTATTATTCGCCTTGCTATATGGGATGGTAAGTCTGAGCGACTTACCTATAGTAGAGAGACGACGATCAAAACCTTGTTTAAGCCTTAGAATGGTATACGTATTTTTCCCTTGTACAACGCAGTTTTTGCCAACCGTAGGCTATACGGTGAGGATCAACTCAGACCCATTTCCTGCAGGAGGAAATCATAAATTGTTGACCACCATGAGATATCGATAGTTGTTTATTATTGGCGCCAGACCCGTCAGCTAAGAAGACACAGTCTCGGAATAACCTTACCAGGATGAAAGTACAGAAGAATTGAGGAAAAGGTTATGCCGCTGCCGGAAGAGCCAGAGAAGAAATTATCCTTACGATCTGAGAAGACCGGCCCCGTCAAGAATAAGGATGGAGTATATGAGTTTTGATGGAACAGTAACCATGTTTCTAAGGGTGGTAGAACCCCAGACCTCCGGAGACGATCGATGGATTTTGAGAAGACCCCAAACCTAACCTTTTTTTCTAGCCTCTCCGAATCTCGAGGACGATATTCATTTTAAGGGTGGTAGGTTTGTAACATCCCAAAATTCTAAATTTAGGAATGTTGTAATAAATAGATAGATTGATTGATTGTTTGATTGTTGTGTGATTGATTGAGTGAAATTCGAAACTTTTTGAAAGTTAAATGAGAGGGAATAAAAGGACTTTCCCAAACTTTCACCTTTTGCATTTTGATCTCCGTGAATTCAAATTCTTTTCAAATACAAAACCGTCGTGAGAAGATGACATGACTTCCTCCATTTAAATAAATGAAAAGGGTTTTGAAAAGATTTGAATTTCATTTGGAAATATTTTTAATTCATAAACTTCAAGCAACTCAATGATTTTCATGAGTGAAGATAAAAATGACTTCTTCAAATTATATGAAATATGAGTTGGGAGTTTAAAAGGATCAAAATTTAAAATCCTTTTGAAATTATTTTCAATTTGGAGTTATTTGGGTTTTATTCAAATTATTTTTCTCCAAAAATAAAATATACGGAAAATACGGTAACATGATTCCCTACATCAGAAAATTGGAGAGAAATAAATTTGAATTAATTTTGGTATTTTTATAATGATTTTTTATTGGATTTTATTAGACTAGTAGCACTCTTTGAATTATTTAAATTTGTGAGTATTTTATTTGATCTTACAAAAATGTTCAGCTTGTAGGAAATCTTTTTCTGAAATTTTTGATATATTATATGCCTATATAATATTTTTAATTATTTCGTTTTTATCATTTTGATTGGGTGGAAAAATGTTTTTTTAACTTTCGGACCAACCGGTTCGGGCCGGCCCAGTTCGCCAGGCCACGGCCCAGCCGGCCCACGGTGCTCGTCCCCGAGCTCAGGACGAAGTCCCGAGCGAGCACGCCAGCGCCGCCGCCGTGCTCCGCCCGGCCTCTCCCCGCCGCCTCTCATGCCCCCTCCTGCACGCCAGCTCGCCCCCCCCCTCCATAAATAGCGCGCCCCTCGCCCCACGCCGCTCCTCGCATCCCGCCTCACCACCGCCGCACCCTCGCCGCCGACGAGATCTGCCGAAGCCTCGCCTCGTCGCCGCCTCTTTGCCGCGTCGTCGCCCGCTAGCGCCACTGCCTGTCGCGCCGCGCCGCACCCCGCCACCTGTCGTCGCCTGCTGCCGCGCCGGAGCCGCCGTCTCGCCGCGCCGCCCCGCCGGGGTTAACCACCGGCGCCGCCGGACTTTTCCCTCGAACTGGTATAAACTGAATTAACCTACCCCGGTTTTTCTTCGGTTTTTTATATATAGATCGGTTTTTCTTTTGGAACGACTTCTATATTTTAGGTTAGTTATTTTGTGAGCGTTCCTTAGCTAGGGTTAGGCAGCGAACGGATTTTCGTCTGTTAGTGTTCTGGAACAAACATTCAGTATTTAAGTTTTTCTATTTCTGTTTTCATTCCGGCCATGGACCTATCCGTTAATTCTTTTCTTACAGATTAGTCCCCCTGCTTCAAATGATCACTACTTTTTACCCGTTTATCCAAATCCAACGAAACCAACTCCCACTTCTTCGTTATGATCCCCTCTTTCCAATAATCCAACTTAAACATATTTTTGAAAATTTTAAATTTTCAATTCAAACTATTTTGTATTTGAACTTCGTTTGATCATAACTTGAGTTTCGTAGCCCTGTTTGAGTTGATTCTTTTTGCAAATCGAAGCTCTTGACCTAAACTCTCTGATAAGGCCAAATTCACTTAATTTTGGTACTGTTAGAAATTGTTTTATGTTGCAAGAGTTATTTTCTTGGTTTTGACGTTTTCCGAATTGTTTTCTTTGTTCTCTCCGATCTTTGAGTGATTTCTTATGTGTGGTTACTATTGCTTGCTTACGATAGATTGACCGGAGTGTGACGAGTAGAACTATCAAGAGTTTTGAGTGCGAATCATCTTCATCAACATTGAAGGCAAGTTCACACTTTGATCATATCCCTTTCATACCCAGTTTTTATGCATTAGTTTCACCCTCAAACATTGCATGAGTAGGATTGATAACATGTGGGTATTGGGAAGTAGTTGATGAGGTAGGAACCTATTGCCTTGCATTAAAACCTTGGGAGTTACTATTACGTTATGCTTATATTGCCATGCTATGCTCGTAGACGTGGGCTGGGTTTGAGAGTATTCATGAAAGATGTGAGATTGTTAATTAATGGTTTACTTAAGGTGGCAACTTTAACACACATCTGGGTGGATTGAGGCACCTGGGTATTCCAGCGATTGCCTGTTTTTCTTTATGGACCGCCACCCAGGCTCAAAGGGATCATGAGATTATTCATGCTAGAAACTTCCGTGTGCAGCCACAAGCTACTATGGGCTCTAGCATAGTTGATTAAGTCGTGCGAACTCTTAAAGTGGTAGACTAGCAGATGTAGGGGAAAGTAGGTGTAACGGTCTACCCGATCGTAAGGTGCTAGCGCTTCTGAAAGACTATGTCTCGGTCATCCGTTTCTCAAACACCATGTAGTGCGAGAATCCCAACGGAGGAGATCGAGTCTTGTGGGGAAACGTGCGCAAACCTCTGCAGAGTGTATAAACTAATCATGATTAGTCGTGTCCCCGGCTATGGACGTCTTGAGTATCTAGTACTTGGATTATCATGTGAATCTCATCATGTGACTTTAATTAATTTTGTTGGGTTATAATGGTGATGCTTAATTGGGATTGAGAGGGTGTCTATACTCTCAATGTTTAACAACCACCTTGATAGTTAAATAAAATGTATTCCTTTGTAGTAGGGAAAAATTGGCTTTTCGCAAAAACATATAACCATAGAGCTTTTCCACCAGCCATATATGCATGTAGTGATAGCCATTGTTCATCATTCTCTATGGTGTGAATTTGCCAGTACATTCAATGTACTGACCCTTGTGGCTGCAACGTCTCATGTTGCAGGAATCTTACGACGAGTAAGTGATACGTTAGGGTTACGATTTCTACACTCAACTTTGCCGTTGGTTTTGATGGGAATCCACAACCTTATTACTTCCGCTATTTGGATTGAGGTAATAGTATTTACGTTACTTTTACATGTGATTTACCTCTGTTATAAATCCTCGAGTACTGTGTGTGTCAGCATACCGATCCAGGGATGACACTTAAGCACAGAGACTTGATCCATTCGGGTCGGGTCGCTACAATGGTCTGACTTGGCACGGTTATAGTGCTCATATCATGCATATGGTGTCTTGCATTGCATAGTTTATACATCATATACACAATATTCAACACCATGTTCTTAGTTCAGACATCTTATATGCGAATGCCCTCTGCTTAGCATATAAATCACACATGTGAATTAAATCATGCGATCCTGATTACTTTGATAACATGTCTGTGAATTATGTCATGCGATCCTGTTTAGTTATTCATCATATCTTTGAATTATGTTATGCTATGCTATCCAGTTTAGATAGACATCATATATGTGAAATTATGTCATGCTATCTGTTTTAGTTAAACAATATACATGCCAACTATTTCATGCCCTCTTTTTCCCACACTATCTATTGCATCTATCTCTCATACAATGTCTATACATTCAACTATGTTTCCTGTTTATCAGCCATTTGAATTAGAGCGGGTGATGCCAGTATCTAGCGGAGTAAAAACACGATCTTCAAATAAAACAGTGCTACCTCTTGGTGGTGATAGCACCCCGGTTGTACATGAATGAGAACCAGCCCTACCACACATAACCCAGACTCTCACAGATTGTACCCCTACTACGATGGACCCAATCTAACCGCAACCCCAACAGATAGTAACCCAGTTCCTGTTGACACATCACCATTGATACGTCTCCAACGTATCTATAATTTTTGATTGCTCCATGCTATATTATCTACTGTTTTGAATATTCAGGGCTTTATTTTCCACTTTTATATTATTTTTGGGACTAACCTATTAACCGGAGGCCCAGCCCAGATTTGCTGTTTTTGCCTATTTCAGTGTTTCGAAGAAAAGGAATATCAAACGGAGTCGAAACGGAACGAAATCAACTGGAGAAGTTATTTTTGGAAGGAAACCTACCGGATAGACTTGGACCCTACGTCAGAAGATGAAGGAGGAGCTCACGAGGGTAGGGGGCGCGCCCCCCCCCTGCCTCGTGGCCCCCCTTTGGTCCACCGACGTACCTCCTGCACCCATATATACTACGTATCTAAAACTTCCAGGAACAGACAATAGATCGGAGTTCCGCGCCAGAAGCCTCCGTAGCCACCAAAAGCCAATCTAGACCCATTCCGCACCCTGCCGGAGGGGGCAATCCCTTCTCCGGTGGCCATCTTCATCATCCCGGTGCTCTCCATGACGAGGAGGGAGTAGTTCTCCCTCGGGGCTGAGGGTATGTACCAGTAGCTATGTGTTTGATCTCTCTCTCTGTGTTCTTGAGGTGATACGATCTTGATGTATCGCGAGCTTTGCTATTATAGTTGGATCCTTATGTTTCTCCCCCCTCTTCTTCTTGTAATGAATTGAGTTTCCCCTTTGAAGTAATCTTATCGGATTGAGTCTTTAAAGATTTGAGAACACTTGATGTATGTCTTGCTGTGGATATCTGTGGTGACAATGGGATATCACGTGATTCACTTGATGTATGTTTTGGTGATCAACTTGCGGGTTCCGCCCATGAACCTATGCATAGGGGTTGGCACACGTTTTCGTCGTGATTCTCCGGTAGAAACTTTGGGGCACTCTTTGAGGTTCCTTATGTGTTGGTTGAATAGATGAATCTGAGATTGTGTGATGCATATCGTATAATCATACCCACGGATACTTGAGGTGACATTGGGAGTATCTAGGTGACATTAGGGATTTGGTTGATTTGTGTCTTAAGGTGGTATTCTAGTACGAAAACTCTAGGGCTGTTTGTGACACTTATAGGAATAGCCCAACGGATTGGTTGGAAAGAATAACTTTGAGGTGGTTTCGTACCCTACCATAATCTCTTCGTTCGTTCTCCGCTATTAGTGACTTTGGAGTGACTCTTTGTTGCATGTTGAGGGATAGTTATGTGATCCAATTATGTTATTATTGTTGAGAGGACTTGCACTAGCGAAAGTATGAACCCTAGACCTTATTTCCATGCATTGCAATACCGTTTACGCTCACTTTTATCATTAGTTACCTTGCTGTTTTTATTTTCAGATTACAAAACTATTATCTACCATCCATATACCACTTGTATCACCATCTCTTCGCGAACTAGTGCACCTATACAATTTACCATTGTATTGGGTGTGTTGGGGACACAAGAGACTCTTTGTTATTTGGTTGCAGGGTTGCTTGAGAGAGACCATCTTCATCCTACGCCTCCTACGGATTGATAAACCTTAGGTCATCCACTTGAGGGAAATTTGCTACTGTCCTACAAACCTCTGCACTTGGAGGCCCAACAACGTCTACAAGAAGAAGGTTGTGTAGTAGACATCATGCCAGCACTCGATATGCCAATTATGTAGCACAAATCATGCCTTTATTCACGGCAAATTTCGGCATGACCTTTGCTAAAAAATGGACATATCGAGCGCCTGAAATTCACCGGAACGGAAATCAATCAACATTTCGGCGTAACATAGGCCACTCGGATCATTTACCAAAATTGAACCAAAACATCACATGTCCAAATGACATGTTCAAATTCCAAACATGACATGTCCAAAACAAGACATATCCACATATCACATGTCCAGTTCAAATTTGCATATAAATTTAGCCTACCTAAATTTGCTTTAACAAGGGATGTTGATTTGGACAATTGCTTAAATGCTGACTTTTCTTTTAACTACAATTGCTTAACCCTAAATTTTTGTCCTATTTTAAAACCTAGCTAAATTCATCACTAAATAGATAACCTAATTAACCTACTGCCCTAACTAAAACCTAAGTAAATTAACCGAAGAACCCTAGCTAGCAGAGAGGGGGGGGTTTACAGAGGGTGCAGGGGCAAGGAGGCAGGCCCGACGACGGCCGAGGTTGGGAGGGGAGGAAGCAGAGGAGGGAGGCGAGGGCCGGACGGGTCGGGGGCGAGGCCGGGGTCAGGGGCGAGCACCGGGGCGCGGCGGTGCGACGGGGGAAGAGAGAGTGGGGATTTGGGGGGAAAAGAGGCGGGATGAAGCAGGGAGAGTGAGAATTTTGGGTTAAGTGGACGTAGCAGTAGAGCGTTTAGACAAAATGCGCTGCTACTACCTTCACTAGCTGTAGCGGTTTAGATAAAACGCGCTGCTACTACCTTCACTAGCTGTAGCGGTTTAGATAAAACGCGCTGCTACTACCTTCACTAGTTGTAGCGGTTTTATAAGGAAATCGCTACTGCTAGCTTGACTGTAGCTGTTTTATAAGGAAATCGCTACTGCCAGTTTTCCTTTTTCTTTTCCATTATTTTCTCCCACTTTTATTTCCCGAGAGCAGTGAACGAAGGGAAGGCGATATATATTGCATCATTTGACGGTTAAATATGTATACAAAATAGGAACATATATATTACATCATTGGACCCATGCATAATAATGGCTAAGTGTGTATACAAAATAGGAACATATATATATATATATAACATCATTTGACCGATAACATACGGTTCCTCAGCGCTGACGTTTTCGTTTTTGAGTCAGCTTCTTTCCCTTCTTGTTCGTCGAAGAATAATTGAGCCCCTCATTGCCGGGGTACTGATCCACGGGCACCTATGGGACCGCCGGACCGGGTCCCTTTCGGTTCGGCGGGGGCGGAGGTCGTGCAAAGAGCAAATCGAGGCGATGCATGCGAGCGATTTACCCAGGTTCGGGCCGCACGGATGCGTAAACCCTACTCCTGCTTTGTGGTTTGTATTGATTTCTTGCTCGGGAGCCGCGGAGTGCTACAGTACACACCAGCAGCTAGCGAGACCGAGCGTGAGTTGTTCGAACCCCCCCCTCTACGTTGCCACGCGCCTCCTTTTATATGCTCAAGGGGTTACCGACAGGTGGCAACGGAGGTAAAGGGCAAAAATGGAAAGGTGCTGTGGTAGGTACAGCACCTGCTACAGTGTATCATACCTAACCCTGACGGCAGGGACAAGGGCCTTAAATGCCCGTCTGTGTCGCCTAAACAGTGCGAAAAGGGACCGCAGGGACGCCACCGTTCGCCACGATGGCGATCTTGTCAGCGCCGCTTGCCACCAGCACGCCGCTGGCTGCACAGCCTCCCGCCACGTACGCCTGGAAGGGCCCCAGAGCGACACGTTGGTGGATGTGCTGGAGCGCGGGCCCAGGGAGTGGTTTGCCGCGGCAAGCGCTTGCCGTTGTCGTTGTCTTGTCGCGTCCGGGAGCTTGTCGCTCACCGGGCCTTGCCGGGGCGCGTGGTGCGCCGCGGCAAGTTCCTTGAAATGCCTTGGGTGGCCTTCCCGGCAAGCTCCTCTTGCCGGGGTCTTGGGATGCTTTTGTTAGCCTTCCCGGCAAGCTCTCTTGCCGGGGTCTTGTCTTCTTGACTTGGACACTTTGTTCTTGAATGGCTCCAAAGGAACCACGGAGGACCTTGGCGGTCACCCGGCAAGCCTTGCCGCGGGATGCTGCGACTGCCCGTGCACAAGTTCGGGATACTAGGGTACCCCTACTCTAGTACACCGACAGGAGCCCCCGGGCCTGGGCCATACACGGTGCCGAGCGCTGTTGGGCCAGGCCCAAAACAGGGCACGGGCACGCGCGGCCTAGGTTACGCCGTATCTTCTCCGTATCCACCGCGCCCTCCCCGAACGGCACGCGTCGAATGCGGCGTCGTGGGAGAGATCGTGGGGGTTTCTTTATTCGGAAATGCGGAACGTCCGCCCCCTCCCTCTTTATAAGCAGGGAAACGGGGGCAGTTCGCACATTCGCCCGTTGCTGCTTCCAATCTCAGAAATCTCCGCCGCTCCCTCGCCTTCCCAGAGCAGAGAGAGCAGCGCCCCGCCCCCCATCGCCGCCAGCATCACCAACGCCGTCGACCTCCTCCACTGCTTCCGCCATGGCTCCAAAAGCCGACAAGGGGAAGGCG